>NC_056732.1:660793672-661093672 GCF_019279795.1 Protopterus annectens
AAATCTATTATATATAATAATTATAATACCTGTTTTCTTAATATACAAAATCTTTTTAATACCTGGAATAATATGTTTTTACTATGGAGGAGAGACTTACAATTATTAAAATGATAATATTCCCCAAGATTTTATACTTAATACAATCAATAATACTTCCACCTACAAAAATAATTATCAAGAAACTGAATACACTAATGTTAAATTTCCTGTGGGCATCTAATAGACCTAGGATTGCATTAAAGAAACATACTAATAGCTGGTCTCAAGGGGGTATTTCTTTTCCAGACTTTAATTTATATACTATCTCTTCTATTGTAAAAGTTATTACTTTATTAATAGATCAGTCATATGTCGCAAAATGGAAAGATTATTGGGAGCTAATTAGTATGCACTTCATGAAAATCTCCTTAACACATAAAAATATGATTGTAAATAACTCCGTGTTATGGTTACTAAAGGAATTTTGTACTTCACCTATTACACCTAAACATATGGTTTGTTACCCATTAAATATTATTATTAGTTATCGTAACTTTATATTCATGCACCCTAAGTATAGGGAATGGAATTTTATTGTATTCCCTATAATGTATACTCAGGGTATGCTTTTGTCATCTACTTCTGAAGGAACTCATTTAGCTATAGATAATGATCTAAAGTACTGGTATCAGTTGATATCTGATAATAAAGTTAAAAATCTAGATTTCTTAAAACAAGAATTTGATCTAAGAGAAACTTGCTGGTTAGAGGTTCAGACCTTTAGACAACATCTCATTAATAAAATAAATCTAATGTCTATAACAGTTAAAGAATGTATTCCAACACTGATTGATTACTTGATATTAAATTTACAACATAAAGTTTCTGATAAAGGTAAACTTTCATACATACATAAAATTATCAGACAAGAAACTTTTACAGTGTAGATTCATACTGGAATTATTTCACTTCTATTAATGGGGACCCACCAAATCAACAAGATAAACAATATATATTGGAATCTGCTTATAGAACTACGTCTTCCATTGTCTGGAGACTTTATACATGGAAATTTTACATAGATCTTTTATACACCTTTGATGATGAATAAAATAAATAATAAAGATAATTTATGTAAGAGATGTAATGTAGAAATTAATGCTGACTGGGCTCATATGTTTTATGACTGTATAAAATTGAAAGAATACTGGAAGTCAATTAATGAATTTTTGCAGGCTCTTTTTACAGATAATTTCATTATTTCTAAATCTCTTATATTATTCAACATACCTGTACCTCAAAGTGTTAAAAAGTTAAGCTTCCCTTGTTATGGTCTATTCTAGCAGTGGCTAGGAAAATAATAACTAGAAATTGGATTTCAGATACACCTCCTTCGTTCAATGAATTTAAAAATGTTATGAATATAGTGTGCCATATGGAAATAAACACAATTAGGACAAGAACAAATAGAAAAACATCTTATTATATTGTATGGGATAATTTACAAAATTTGTTAAAAAATTTTAATTTCAATAGCATGGTATTTTAGTTTAATTAATTGATCTGATTGTAGTAGATGTCTTTGTAAATACTTTAGTTGTTTTGTTGAATATTATAATAATACCTATTTTTAATTACTTGTATAAAATTGTTATGATATTTCTCTTATATGTTAAAACAATAAACCTGTTTTGAAAAAAAAAAAAAAGAATGTATACAACCTGCATCTGCATGCTGCTGACCCTTTAGGCCTCACTTCCAATACTCTTTCGCATATAGCCTTGAAGACACTCAAAAAATAGGAGTCACTGCTATCTAAATCTGTATGCACAACAGACTTTAAAACAAGGTGCTGCTGCTACCACAACTCAATACAAATGCAACAAAATGATTTTAGATTATTGAAAGATCTGGGATAATTTGCCCTAAAGCGGAAATAATAAGACAAAAGATGCTCTTATGCATCAGTAAGTGTACCAAAAGAGCTATTGAGACTGACCACTCCAACGTGTTACAATCACTTAAGATTTTACATTAATTCTCTTCTCTATTGGATAATTAGATAGATTTTTATATGATGAATATTAGCTGCCCACTAACAGTATGGATTTGAGTTATTCTTCAGATGATAAATGTGATGCATGTCTTCAACCGAGAGTGGATAACCTTCTCAAATTTTGGAGATGTCTGCTTGTCTCTTCTCTTTGGTTACAGGCAGGTTCATTGTTGAGAGACTGGTAGAAATGCAGTACTCTATAACGATGTCATTTTGGATAACATTTAATTCTGAAGATTTTCAAGAAGTTAGCTTGTCAACCCACCTCTTTCTTATCCCCTAGTCATCGAATATTAGTCTGTTCATTGCCCGATGCTGGAAAGAAGTTCACAAACTCACACAGAAAAAGCATTTCTGACATATATGCATTATGTAAAGTGCATTTTAGATTGTACTACTTCACAGTTTGTCACTAGCAAGTTATTACAGAAGACTATATCCAATATTAGTCTATTTGTTCTATGAAAAAGAATATTAGCTATGTAATTTATGTAATTTGAACATTGATCGTTAATGTTTTGCATAGGTTCATAGGTTTGTACTAGGCTATCTGCCCTGGGGCATTTATAAGCCAAGCCAGAGTGTGTGTGGCTTTCACCACCCCTTAGGATGAGAATACTACGCTCTTTTAGGGTTTAGTTTACTGTGCCACTGTCTAGTAGTGACACAGAGATGATCCCCGGGGTAAACCTACGATCTCCCATCCACTCGTCAAGACTCCTCTTGAATAGAGTTAGTGAGGGGCTCTGCCTAACATGGATTGGGATTCTGTTCCAGAGTGTAGGGAGCCTCTGGGTTATGAATCTGTCCCTCCAGCATGTCCTATTTATTTCTGTGTTGAGGTTTAAGTCTCTTGATCTCGTGGCTCTGGTGGATTTGGATTTACTGAGGTGGAGCATGTCCATTAATTCCGGATTGGACATGGCCTTGTACGTCAGGCACAGATCACCTCTGAGTAGGCGGTATGCAACTGAATAGAGCTGGAGTTTTTTCAGTCGGGCAGCATATGACATATGTTTAAGACCCTTTATTCTCTTGGTGAGGAACTTTTGGGGTCTTTCCAACTGCTGCAGGTGTTGGGTAAGATACATCCCAAATGGGGCATTGTACTCAATCATTGGCCTGATAAGAGAAGAGTACAGGGGCACAATGACCTCTTTTGATCTAGATGTGAAACCCTTCATGATAAGGTGGGCAATATAGAAGGTCTTCCTAACCACTTTGGCAATGTGAGTGTCAAATGAGAGGTTACTGTCAACCTGGGTCCCAAGATCCCTGATTACCTCTTCCGTACTTAATGGATTACCACCTATGTGGTAATTTGTGGGTACCTTGTTTTTCCCAAAGGGTATGACTATACATTTTTTGGCGTTCAGCTTAAGGCCATGGCTCTGGCACCAATTATCTGTTTCTATGAGGCCTCTCTGAAGGATGTTTGTGTCCACTGGAGTATCAATTATGGACCCCAGTTTGCAGTCATCTGCAAACTTTGTCAGCCACAATCCTCCTATGTTTGCCTGTACCTCGGAAAAATAAATGCCGAACAAGAGGGGTCCCAGGACTGAGCCCTGTGGGACACCGCTTGTGACTGGCTTAGAGTCTGACATAGCTCCAGCAACTCTGACCCTGTGGGTTCTGTCCTTGAGCCAGTTTGCAACCCATCTTGTGACATATGGGTTTACATTTACGCTGGTGAGTTTGTCTATGATGCCCGAGTGGGGTATTGTGTCAAAGGCTTTTGCAAGGTCAAGGTAGGCTGTGTGAACTGCCTTACCCTCATCAATAGCCTTAGTGACTGTTTCAAAAAAGTCAATCAAGTTCAAAAGGCAGGATCTGCCTTTGACAAAGCCAAATTGGGTAAGATCCAATGTCTGTAGGTCCCCAATGTCTTTGTTTATGAGTTCCATAATGATCCTCTCCATAGCTTTGCAGACCAGGCTCGTCAAGCTTATGGGGCAGTAATTTCCAGTGTCCGTAGAAGCACCGCCTTTGTGAAGTGGTACCACTATACTTTGCTTAACACTGCATTACATATTATTTTGTACATAGTTGTCTATTACCATGTTTGCTGTTATTGTTTAAAGTTGCATTTATGGTTTTGCAATAAAAAATAATAACAAAATTCACAAGGCGAGACTGAAACACTCTTAGCCCACAACAGCTCATTGAAGAATGAGTAACAGTTGAACATGAACTACAACAACATCATACCTCTTAAACAGGTGAATCCAAGTTGTCACAGGCTGTTTGTACACAAAAGTTACATGCTAATCACCTAAGGAGTGAAACGTGTTATCAGACTCCCACATTACAATCGGCCTAAACCTCCAAAGGGGGTACTACTGCTTGGTTTAGAATCAAACACTAATACAATCTACAAGCATAAAAGCCCACACTTCAATCCATTTCACCCCTGCTTTATTTAAAATTGCACATTACTTTTCTCAGAAGTAAATACCTTATACATCTTGTCAAATGTGTGCCATTCCCATTGTTCTTGTCAGCTTGTGATGATGAAGTGAAGCAGTTTTTGTGCAGTGTGATGTACCCCATCATCAGTTTTCCCCACTATTCATGACACTAAAACAGAGGTGGGGAAATGAAATAAATGGTTTCCTTGGCAAGAAGCATGGATTGGTTAGATCCGCTAATATTTTAGAGCCTCCATCATCTACAGTGGCAATCGCCCAACCTTTAGTAACTGCATATTTCCAAGGACAAGTGTTTTGACTTGAACTGCAGGTTGATATGGTTGGTGCAGAGCTCATGGAAAGGGGTTATGATGAATGCATGGTACGGAAAAATATAGTGGATGTTGTTAAACTAAGACATACTAGAGTCAAACCATATTTCTCGGAACCAGTAGAAGCCAACACGACTTGCAGTGAAAGAAGTAATTATAATTCCAAGTTGAGTATGTGCTTCAGCTATTCAAGGAATATTAGACAGTATATAGACATTATTAATAAGCACTGGGATATTCTGACCACTGATAGGCAGGTATATAACCTGCTTTCATCATTCTTCCTAAACAAGTACACAGACAGACATGTTTATTTAATTTAAGCATTAATGCCTGTACAATTGCTTAAACATATGTTTGTTGTTTTGTGTTGATAGCTGTCTTTATTATGAGAGGTGTTAAAATTGTATGCATTTTTCATATTCTTCCATTTAGCACAGGATTTCTAATAAACACGTGCAGCACCTGTTTTCTACAATGAAAGGCTTGTTGAATGTTAGCTTGGCCTGTAAAGCAAATAGCCAGCATGCTTAAATGTTGTTATATTGTGAGTTCCAAACCACATAGGGGAACCTGTTACCTTGGTTAATTTCAACCATATAATTATTTTTAAAAGACATATTGCAATACTTTATATTAAGCATTATGCTGAGCATGGTAATGACTCACTGATCTAGTCTTTCTAAGAATAATGCCATAATTCGTAACAACCTGTTTATTTATAAATAGTAAGTGCTGTGTTTGATGGCCACAGTGGTGCAGTGATTAGCATTGCTGCCTCACAGCAAGACATACTCCAGTTTGATTCTTGGCTCGAGTGCCTTCTGTGTGGTGTCTGCATGTCCTCCATATGGTTGAATGAGTTTTAAAGACATGCAGTAGGTGCATATGTGTGTGTGTGTGTGTGTGTGTGTGTGTGTGTGTGTGTGTGTGTGTGTGTGTGTGTGTGTGTGTGTGTGTATGCACACCTTCTGTGAAGGTTGGGCACTGGGCTGGCAACTTCACACTCTAAAAACTCTACTGCCAATCAATCTGCGGAGCAGTGATTCGCTGTGGTCAACCCTAACAGCAGAAGCAGAAAGGCAGTTTATGTGCTGAGTGTTACCTCTGCTTGTAAGGAAACAGGTCAGCATCTGTACATTTTGTGTGCTGTGTGTTCAAATTGTGCGCTGTGTGTTCAAATCTTGAAAGGGGACGCATATATCTTAAACTGTTATATTGATTTCATATACCCATAGCATTCATTTACCAAAACATATTACACTCATTGATATTAACATATATTTTTAAAGTATTGTTGCAAATAACTCAGTTATTTGTTGAATTCCTACTGATATATCCACAATCAGTAACATTCTATTAACATAAGCTATTTAACAGTGGGGCCACTACATCTTGGTAAATCTTGTTATATCTATGAGCAATTTTTAGGTTATGTATACTTTTTAAAAAAACTATGAAGGTCTGTTTTATCATGAAATACTGAAGTCAATAGTAGAAAAAAATCAACGTCTAATTTTAAGGGACTGTGATTTTGACACTAACAGTTGAAATGAAGACCAGGGAAGATGCATGTATTTAACTAGTAATGTGCAATTTAACAAGGAATAACGATCCTCACACATAACTTTCTGTGTCCATAATGTACAGCAACAGGTATGGTTCTGTTCACAGAATCTGGATGTTACATGACAATGTCACACTATATGAGTAATGACTGCTGTCCATTACTGTTATTTTTTCTGAACAGAGTGCTGACATGAATGTAATTTTCAAACAGTTTAGCTAAATGAGCAGCACATGTTCATACTTTGCAGTCCTAAGCCAAGATCATTATTAGTAGACCATCTCTCATCAAGATGATGTCATAACATTAACTCTTTTTCACTGCCTGAAAAACATGCCTTTATAGGCAAAATGCTTTAGTTGGGCAGGTAGGGCTCCAAGTTAGAGTTTGGACGTAGATTGTAATTGCAGGTTTGAATATCATGTGCTCAATCATGTTAACAACTGAATGTAAAAATGCCAACTGAGTATTGTGCTTATCCAATGCTCATCAGAAAAAGCTGTCTATAAAGTGTGTTGAGAAATGTATGTCAGATGACAAGGGCCACACTTGGAACAGAGCAATGTGCATCATGTGGGTGCAACGGTTTGAAGAGCAGCAGAGGGAGACAGGTATGTTATTTTACATATATGATGTTATGATTTGTTGTGTATATCTGTCACACAGTTTTTAAGGTAACTCATTTACAGACACGTGCAAATGCTGTGACTATTGCTTATGATTTACTTGTATGTCTGGCTGTTTTTTCTGATGCTTGATCTGTTGTGTATAACCTTCTTATTCACAGAATGAATAGGAGTCAGTGTTAGTACTGCTCTTTGTAGACTATGTGACTTAACGTTCAGACACCATGGGTGTGTTTGTAACAATACTGTTATAACTTAAGTTCATGAGACTTAAGCGTATACCCATTTGATAGTAGCAGTTCATAATCAATGCACCCTGCAGGTCAGCATTGGTATTGTATCTATCTCCAGCCCCTTGGTTGCTTTTTTTTTTTTAAAAAACATTGCTATAGCCTACGTTGATTGATACTTGAGCAGATACCCATTTGATTGTGTCAATTCATTATCAGCAAGCATATTCACAAATTTTAGTTTTTTCAGGCTACTGATTTCTGATTGTTTTTGAAGATGATGTATACAACTGTACACATACAATACTGTTATAAACAGATATATTAGATTCTGATATGCCAATAGTTGTGTTGTT
Organism: Protopterus annectens; assembly: GCF_019279795.1. Classification (NCBI taxonomy): domain Eukaryota; kingdom Metazoa; phylum Chordata; order Ceratodontiformes; family Protopteridae; genus Protopterus; species Protopterus annectens. Next base: position 660,801,233 of record NC_056732.1, read on the forward strand.
TTAGTGTTGTACTCATTATACTGATGTGTCTTCAGAAAAATATCACACTGCCTGTCTCAGAAGTTTGTCGTATACTTTGCTTATTATCCACAATGTTGTCCGATACCTTTCTCCTCATTTTTATAATGGCATGGTGTGGCTGCTCATACAAATCACTGATTACAGACATTAAAGTATGTTTATTTGAACTGTTATACATTTTTACAAAGTTAATGATATGTGCATGTGTGTGTGTGTGTGTGTGTGTGTGTGTGTGTGTGTGTGTGTGTGTGTGTGTGTGTGTGTGTGTGTGTGTGTGTGTGTGTCTAAGCCTATAGAATTGTTCAGGAAGAATACTGTTATACAACATATAGGGCCATAAGCAACTCTGTCCATAAATGGATGTGTCTCAGTCCCTATGTAAATTATAATCATAACAATATTGTGTTGTGCTGGGATATCCGTGGGGCTGTTCTGCATGATAGACATTTTATTTTATTTTCTGTTGTGTTTTGCAATTAATCTTTGCAGAGCATGGTACCCAAGGATGTTCACCAATCTGAAGATGATGGCATGCACATGAAAGGACACTGCCAGATTCTTCCAAGGATGAGGGCGATGATGATGACAATGGTGCTGTGGTACATGGACCCATCCCTGCCCAATACATCCAGCCTGCACCCCAAGGGTGAAGTCAGCATGACCATAATAGAAATGATTTTTGGGAGGAGATCTGGGAGGTCATGACCAATGTGTTCTGACAATGGATGAGCGACATGAAGGGGACTGTCATGAAATGAGATACTGTCAGCCCAGCTATCTGGAATGTTGTAAATGGTTATACGTCATTTGTGAATGTCAACATGCTTCATGTAAGATGCTTGTGCTACAGATGTATTACAACTGTATGTCATATTGTACAGACGTGTGTTGAAGAGATATTTTGTAAAGTACTGAGCAGAAATTTATATGCACTATTGTAACTGTTTAGATGTATATATTTTTTAACAATGGAAACTGCAACACAAGAAGTTAACTTTGGAAGAATAGTTGAAACTGATTGACTTTATGGCTGGGCCATAAAAAGAGATGTTATCTTTCAGTTTCAATGCAACAGGAGACATAATATCTAGAACTAGAAGTTTTTTGTATTATCTTTAAATGTGGAGGAATGTAAATAATTTTACAGCTTCCACCATTTGCCTTAGATCTAACAACAGCTTTTATGTATTTTCACAGGTAGATGCTAAATGCTGTTGTTTTTGAGCCAGTAGCTTAAGTCAGATGGCAAGAAATGTTGTCATTCTGCAAGTATCCCAACAGTAATATTTGACATATTAATTTAAGAACTCTCAGGGAGAGAGAGAGAGACTGGGCATTTTCTATTTTGTCTTAGACCTGACAAGAAGACCCATTTACCACACCCTTGCCTTGCTCTGTAAGTAAGTTACCTAGGGTACAGTAATTTCTTCTAGATATTGTCAGGAATATAGCTGAGCTTAATTTAGATCTTTTTCTTTATTTGTTTGTGACTGTCCTGCAATGTTGTTTTAAATATTTCCTGTGATTTTGAACTCTGATGTAACTGTGATTATATACTGAGTATTTTCTTGTTCTTTTATTATTTAGAATTAAATATATTTAAATCTTTCATTGTGGCTGATATTTGTGAGACATATTTAAGTTCTGAGAGTACTTGCATATTTATTTGGTGACATTTTGAGCCACTCCTAATAGCCTTGCTCTTGGTCAAACTACCATTTGGATTAACAGCAACATTACACAGTAAGAGTGAACACCCTTTGTTAAGGGCCTTAAAGTAGCTGATAAGCACATGGCTGGTGGCAGTAAAAACTACCTTATAGTCGAGGCGGGGGGGCAAAGCAGTAAACCTTTGCCAGCCTTTCCGCGGTGTGTGTGTGGATGCTGGAAGTCTTGGCTTGACCACTCAGCTGGGATCTCAACTCTATAACTGTGCCAGTGGGGAGTCTTATTGGGGATCTGGAGAAAGAGGGAGGCACCAACCCCAGACTGACTGTGGTCTCTGTGTGTTCCTAAGGGAAATTGAACTTGATGCAGAAAGCTGCATCTGGAAATACTGTGTGTGTACTTGTCATCCTCCCAATATACATCCTCCACTAGTGTTAGTAGTGAGGAGTGAGGCTCCTTGGTTACTGGGTTAGTGCTGGGGTGTCATATATATCGGTGGAAGTGGTGGGATATCCACATATTAGGATTCAGTGGTATGGATATTGAATTCCTGTAGCCTGTAAACAGTGGTCACTGAAGAAGGTATTTCTACTCTCAATCAGCCACACAGTGAACATTCAGAGTTTCATATCACAATTGTTTTATTTTTTTTTTGTTAGCTTAACTAGTCAGGGAAAGCAGGCAAGGATGTCAGCAGAGGAGTATGGCAAGCTGTCAAGATGTGCCAAGTCAAAGGATTGGTGCATGCCAACCTGACTAAAGCAGAAATGACTGCAGCCTCGGACATAGCCGCATCACAGACCAGCAATCAGGAGGACAATCAGACTGGCCTTGGGGAGGTACAACTCTCAGACAATGGACAGTTCAACCTTTCCACAGAGGAGTTAAACATCTTCCTGGAGATAAAGATACTTGGACTGAAGGCCAAACATTTGGAAATAGAATCATCAAAGAAACTGTGGCAGAAGAAACAAATGGAATTGGAAACAGCAGAGAAACTGAGACATCTGGAAGCTGAAGAGAATGACAGGCAGAGTCAACATGAGAAGGAGATGCTGACTCTTTGCCAGGGTCATGGAGGTACTGGGGAAGGGAGAAACCAAACCCCAAAAGCAACAAAGGTCAGTACATTTCTTCCACAATTTACAGAGGGTGATAATTTTGACAGTTTTATTCATATGTTTGAAAGGGTATATAAACAGTATAATGCTGGGCAGGGGCTATGGGTATGGTTCCTGACCCCCATACTCCATGGTAAAGCTGTAACTGCTATTTCCAAATTGTCTGATACTGATTGCCTAAATTATAATACTACTAAAAATTGTCTGTTAGAGTGTTTTAAGTTAACACCTGAAGCTTATAGAAAAATGTTTTGTGAGCATAGACATAAGGCAGATGAAAGTGTGTGTGAATATATCACTGAACTAAGCACTTATTTTCATAGATGGGTGAGTGGGTGTCAGGTCACCACCTTTGAAGGGTTGGCAGACCTTTTGGTGAGGGAAGAAACCCTTAGCATTTTGCCTGAAGACATGAGAATCTGGTTAATGGATAGAAAATGTAACACAGCAGATGAGTTGGGGAAAAACGGAGACCTACAACTAGCAAGCAGGGCATCACTGCACAGGAAAGGGATACCCAGTGCTGCTCATGGGTCTAAGGGAACACATGGTATGCAGCCTAAACCACCGCAACAGAGTCTGCCAGTAGCAGGGGAAGCTACTAGTCCAGGTACACATCCAGGACCAAGAGTTAAATGTTTTAAATTCAACCAGTGTGGTCATGTTACATATAGATGTCCATGGAGGCAAGGTGGGGAACAAAAGGTGGGAGAGCCGGTAAGTGGGAATGACAAAATGCCAGCAGCAAGTTGTCTTGAGATAACAAGAGTACCAAACTACAACAAGAGGTTATATCCTATCTTAATAGATGGAAAATAGGACACTGCTAAGAGAAACACAGCCTATGAACTAACCATTGTGAAGCCTGCAATGGTTAAAGAGGACCACTACTTGCTTGGGCAGTCTACTCTAGTCAAAGCTTTAGGAGGGAACCCATTCCAAATACCTTTGGCTAGAGTTCACCTTGACTGGGAGGGTGGAAAAGGAAGCAAGCAAGTAGGTGTGTTTGAGGATATCCCTGCAGATGTCCTGATAGGGAATGATTTTTATAATGCAGTACTTTTTGTGCATGCAGTTACATGCAGTCAGGCTTGGAGACAAGCATGTGTGTCTGATAGCCTGGGGGAGACCCAAACAGACCACAGACTTGAAGCCAGGATTGGTGAGGTGGTTACTTCAGAGAGGGAACTACCTGTAGCAGTGATACTGAAGGTGAGCCACAGCTGCTTATGGGTACTGGTGTTCCCTTGGACAGGGTGACTGCAAGGGCAGAGGTGAGTAGTGGTACCCAGGATGACAGTGAGGTACTGCTGCTAGAGAATGCCAGACTTCCTATTATGATAGCTGATAAAGACATGGCTGGTGGCAGCAAAAACTACCTTATAGTCTGGGCAGAAGGGGGCATAGCTAGTAAACCTGTGTCAGCCTTTCACAGGTGTGTGTGTGTGTGTGTGTGTGTGTGTGTGTGTGTGTGTGTGTGTGTGTGTGTGTGTGTGTGTGTGTGTGTGTGTGTGTGTCTGTGTTTGTGTGTGTGTCTGCATGTCTGTGTAAATCAAACCTCAACATGTGCGTGTGTGTCAGCTACTTGGCAGGGACATGAACCACTGGTTGGACAGAGAGGGTGCTGGAGGTCTTGGCTTGGCCACTCAGCTAGGATCTCAACTCTATAACTGTGCCAGTGGGGAGTCTTACTGGGGATCTGGAGAAAGAGGGAAAAACCAGCCCTGGACTGACTGTAGTCTCTGTGTGCTCTTAAGTGAAATTGCACTTGATGCAGAAAGCCGCATCTGGAAATACTGTGTGTGTACCTGTCATCCTCCCAGTGTACCTCCTGCACTGGTGCTAGTGGTGAGGATTAAGGCTCCTTGATTACTGGGATAGTGCTGGGGCATCACAGGGACCCTCTTTGATGAGATGGCATGAGTATGTGGGATTAATTCAGGATGCTTATGAGATCATTTGGGAGTCTGATCAGCCTGGGCCCTCATGTTGGTAGGCATTATCTTTATGCTCTGCTTGTGTTATGCTGCCAACATGCTGATTGTCATTTAATTGATTGGACTGTATATGAACTCTTGTGGATGCATACCATATTTGTGTCATGCGTATGTGTTATTATTGTTTGACATTTACTTTGGTTTCAATGTGTGCATGACATAAATTAACAGTTTTCACTATCTATGCACATTCAAGTATCCATGCATTGTGGCAGTTAACATTTAGATAGTATTGCAACAAGCAGCCTTTAACCATGTGTCTTACTGGAACAACTGACAGACAACATATGTTATCCATACCCCATCAGTAACAGTGTGATATGTCTTGGATTTCTGTTTTGACATATCAGGTATGTGCAACATAAAGACGTTATTCTACATGTTTTTGGATGACATTTGTCATGATGTACCACTGTCAGGATGTGGTGTTGCGTCATGGTTTGCCAATACTGATGCCATGTAGGATCATATACAGGTATATCTTGTCTATGTGCAGTCCTCCTTTTCTGACTGCATCAAACAGCAATGTAGCATTAATCTATACACAGTGTTACAGATAACACATTATTTTATAGGACATTACACTATGTTTGTTGTATGTATTATTTATATACCCATGACGTAGTGACATTGGTGTATACCTTCCATAATTAGTTGTACACATTATGACTGTATGTGTGTATGCACATATTCAGATACATACTGACACAGAAATGTACCTTTGACAAGTGAGCATTCAGTGATTTACTGCTGATGTGCTGTAATGATGCTCAGAGGAGTGGCCTCTGCTCCATAATCTGCAGGGTGGTTGACATACACCTGTGCTTCTTTAGTTGACATTTGCATTACAGTATATGTGTAAGTGACTTCAATTTTTAGCTTACTTAACTATGCATTTTGATAAGACATGATTGCACATTACTGTGTATGCATTGTTTATACATGTCCATTTCTGTGGACATCAGCAATTCATCTGTCCATTCGACATACATTCTCAATTTGTTTAAAAGTATGTCTGTGTGGCCTGTACATCATCCTGTGTGCTTTACATATGCATTTGTATTGTGTCAACTTACCATTTCCTGCATTACCCTGGTGTGGTCCCAGGTTGTCCACCTCCCTCCCACCTTCATATTTCACTAGTATTTTTTTGCAGGTATGCTTGCCTTTATTAAAACTACTGACCATTACCATTTATTAATTTGACACAGTGAACATGTGCCACATGTATGCCCATTGGAAAATGCAGGACATGTGCACACAAGTTACTGGCTAATGCTTGCAATACATCCTTGTTATCATTGTACTTGTGTTTTACTCGGTGTAGTTTTTTCACATTCATTTACACAACCTGCTATATTCATTATGCTGTACTGTTGCATTTTTAGCATATTACTACATGTCATTGGTGTATGTATGTGTATTGACCTTGATTTCATGTATATTCTATTTATGTTACTGAAATACAGACATACACTTGTACAGCTATGTGTTGCCTTTTGCATGGCATATGTGTGTAATATGCACACATTCCATTCCACATTTGTTTTGGTTGTGTACACCTATGTGTGTTTGTAGCAGCCTTTCTTGCTGTTCCGCAGTACTTATCTTTGGCAGTGTACTTGGTTGTTTGCCTTACACATGCATGGTTGTAGGTTTGTTTCTGTCCTCTGGAGTTATCTACTATTGTTAGACCTGCATTTGCTCATCTGTGATGTTGCTTGGCTTACACCCCACTATTTTGATATGTATTTATTTATTCAGTTTGTACTATGAATCGTATTTATTTCCTTACAATACACATTTGCCATTGGTCATACAAATCCAGTTATGGCTGCGCACAGTTTGTGATGTGGTAATGTGATAGTGCATAGATAGATTTGTTTTTCTGCATTTCACCATGGTTGGTATGTATCTTCACCCTGTTTGTCAACTTTCCATTTCCCATGTTCTGCAGTGTGCTGTCCATGTAATTTATCTGTCCTTAATTTTTTCCAACCTTTGTCGGTCCTGTGTTGCAGTATTTGTTCCATGCTTATACCTACTGTGATTACCTTCATCTCCTCTATCCCTATCTTTAGCTTTCCTTCTATTCTTTAAAAAACATAAAACATGTGGCCCATACCTCTCAACCTGGAAACATCAAAAATCTGGACAAAGGCCCATGAAAAATAGGTACAAATCTTTATGCTGATTAGCATAAAATTTGCATGCATAATTATGTAACCCCACCTACTTCAAGGGAATTGTGGGGTAGGAACTTTCATGTGCAAACTGAACAACAGAGAACCAAAATATGGCCCCAGCCCAGACCCTGTAGTAAATTATTTTTTTCTTTTGAAATGTGTAGCAATGATGTTCACTGGGAAGAGAGAAGATGATGAACCTTAGGATTTTATTTTTGGTGACTTACAGTATGTGGTTGTTGTGGTAAAAGTAGGGCATTTAAAAGTAGGGCATTTAACTGTAGGCAATACTCTAATCTTAGCAAAAGAATATTATAGTTTGCTAGGACCTTTATAAGTTATTCTCCATAGCCTATTGATCAGTGGCATAGCTTGGGTTTGTGCTGCCCAGGGCTGACTGAGTTTGCCTTTGTCTGCCTTCCCCCCTCACAAAACCATGGTCGAATGGTGCGTCCCCCCCATACACAGCCCCCTGCAGCCATTCCAATGTCCCATTACTTAGCTATTTTGTCCCTTTTACCATAAACACTAATGTGTGTACTGCTTTACTTCTATGATTGTTATTTGGATAAACTGGATTTCATTTAAAACTTTTATTTTATATTTTATAGCACAAACACTAATAGACATCTGCTAAACAAAGGCATACAGTCTCGCAATGAAAATAGACTTAGCATTAAAACATTTCTGCACTTGAAGCTCACATTCATTAAAACAGCATTGAAACCCACATTCAAAGAAAATGCATCTGGCCAGTGGCAGATAAAGATTACCTTTGGGCTGTTTTCTAATCATAGGCCCCTTGCACACTAAACATACATGTGTTCTTTGATACACTTTCCTGATTGTATTAAATTGCATTCTTGTATAATACAGCACACTTGTTAGAGCACATTTTAAATTTATTGTTTTGAACATTTTCCCAGTAAGCAATGAAAAAAATGCATGAACCAATACTGACAAACTGCCCAATTCAGAACATTTTTATAAAAGTCTACAAAGTTCTACAATCCATCAATATCAGTAAATATGCACAATCTCTGCAGAAGTAAAAGTCATCTAAATAATTCCACATTAAAGAGATCTGCAAGATCTGTAACTAATGAAAAGGTTGCTGCTAGCAAATAACTTAACATTTCATTGTTTCATCTACAAATAGAGTGCCTGTTGCTCTTGAGGAATAAATTGCTATGTTACATTAAAAATGATAAGATAATAATATTGCAGTAGGAAATGGATGGCACACTCATAACAGGTTCATAGTTACTAGGTATCTCTGCCAAAGAGGACATTTGCAGGTCTGCAGAATCCTCCAATTCCGCCCCCTTTAAAAGTATGACACAGAACAGTATCAGCAATCCATCTACATACTGTGGGAGTAGAACCCACAGCTGTCTGCATCAAGAGCAAATAGTCTACCTGTTGTGCTACTAGCACAAACAGACTTTGGCTAACCAGTTCTGCTTACCCCAAATTGATTTGTGTTGTTAGTAGCACAACAGGTAGACTACTTACTTTTGATGCAGAAGGCTGTGGGAGTAGAACCCACAACCTTCTACATTAGAAGCAAGTATTTTACCTGTTGTGCTACTAACAATACAAGCAGACTTGGCATAAGCAGCACTAAACTTCTCTCCCTCTGAAGAACTATGGAGCATAAGAAATCTGGAAAAAGTCACAATTTATTGGGGGGGGGGGCAAAACCAGGGGCACATTTTAAACATTACTTGTATAATCTTAGAAAAGTTGCTAGAATCAAATGTTTGTGTTACCATTCATTTCCTGAAAGATAGGAAGACTGAAACTTAAATGGCTATCATTATTTAGTGAATTCAGTTCAACTTCAGTTCTCACTGATTTGCCAGAAAGCCACAAATTTCAAGAGGAACAGATCAAAAGTATGAAACAAACATTCCATAAACTTTGGACAGTTGCAAACTATGGTTAACTCCTTGAATCACAAAGGGTGGTGGTGGTATGGGTAGAGAGTTTAGGCTCTTACTCCTTGTACCTAAGGTACAGGGTTTGAGTCTGAGTAACTCTAACCAGCAGCTGTAACTAACTGGGGCATTTATACACACATGCATAGTTCTGGCTGTAAAACCACACAAAATAAGCATTTCAAATGAAAGCTGGCTGTAAAGTAACATATGTGATCCAGCATATTCTGGCTGCCATTAAGGAGGAGCCAAGCTGACCAACAACTGTGGAATTTAAATGCCACGCACAAAAGTTGGCTGTTAAGTAAATGCACACACCCTTGTTCCCAAATCCTGCCTGCCAAAAACACAAAGCATATTCTTTCTGGGAATGCTGTGGGCCTGTGGCTGTTAAAAGAGCCATTAGCATAAAAGACAGCACTTTTCAATATTAATTAACTTAATGCAGCACAGTTTGTCCTACTGGGAATTCTGATTTCTGAATAATGTTCCTGCAAGCACCATTTAAGTAAAAAAGACAGCATTTTTCAATAATAAGTTCCTGCAAGCCCTGTTAAAGTGAATAGCAAGTTGGCTCAGGCTGTTAACTTAATGCAGCACAGTTTTCTTACTGGGAATGCTGATTTCTGCTGCAGCTAGCTGGCCGTTGCTTCTAAGCACATTAAAACATGCCCCTTTAAAGTAAAAGACAGCACAGTGCAAAGTTTGTCTCACCTGGAGGAGCTGAGCCGAGCAATAACCACAGAATTCAAATGCTGCTTTAAGCAGCTGGGGAACTGCATTCATGCTATGGCCCAGAAACAAAGTTCAGTGAATCCCTCAATTCTGACAGGCTGGCAGGCTGCTCATGGAGCTGACATCATCGTGCATGCATGTGCACGTGATGATGTCAGCTGAAAAACAAAAAACATTTAAAAAAAGCCCAGAAATTCAAAATTAAGGGGTGCCGCACCCCATTATTTGTACCTCAAAACCGGTACCGAGAAATTCGGTACAGCTGAGAGGTGTGAGGTGGCCTATTCCCACCAAAAATAATGCTCATGCCCTTCTGACTCTGCCTCAGATTTTCAAAATTCCAACATTCCTCTTGTTTGTCACTCTTCTTCACCCATACCCACATCTTCTTTTCTATCTCCCACTATCCTTGGTGTATGCATTGCTTGCGTACCTCATACAATTCCCGAACCCATTGTTAGTGACTGTTAGCTATGGTGATGTAGCTGGGATTGCCATTCGCCTTTAATTTTTTTATTAGAAAATTTGTGGATTCCAATAAGTACAAGCTTATATCTTTTAATGGTACATGTATTATGTAGATATCTGTAGTTGTCTGAGTTTAGTGTAATGAGTGATGTGAATATATATGTATTACAAATAACCTTGCAGCTTGGAAGCACATACTATAAGTTAGTGGATAACATACTGAAATATCCATGGTTGTCCGAGATGTTTAGGTTCATATGTTCATAGGTGTGTACTAGGCTAATGGCCCTGGAACTTTTACAAGCCTGGCCAATAGAAGTGCCCTGGCATAGTACCACCTGACATTAGTTCCCAGTGCCTCTATCAAATAGACGCCTGGAGAGTTTGAGTGTACTGAACAGCTAACTACCCTGCAAATTCATGTTATGAATGCTATGCAGCTTATTTGGGGATAATTGGCATTTTAATGTATGTTTTTTTTGTTTGTTTTTTTTGGGGGGGGGATATCAGAACAGAGTCAGTTACATTTTGTAGTTGTCTGTAACCTTATTATACAGATTTTGTTATATTTCTAAACAACTATCAGGATTCTTGAATTGTGATCATCTTTCTAGTTGTTTGGTAATGTACAATGTTATTGGACAACCATTTCTTATAATTACACATTATCTGTGCATTTCTATAGTGTTCAGTTGGAACTACGATACTCCATTGTGCACTGAGGTATTCAGTTTCTTGTTGTACGTTAGCATATTGTAATGTTATCCACACGTTCCACGCTGATATCAGCATAATGATTCTGTGAGCCTTTATGGAATCCAATCCTTATGTATGACTGGGAAGAAAGTGAAGGGAAGCAATGGACAAAGTAATCCATTTTAGTATACTGCTGTCATTCACAACCCCATACCCGATCACCAGAATAAACAAAAAAGAAGAAAAATGAACAAGATATCACTGTTGTGTGCAGTGTGTGACTGCCACAGAGCAACCAATCTCAAGTGATTAGCTCGTTGACTAATAAGACATGGATTTGTGTAACTTCACTCAGGAGCGGCCTTAGATCAACTGGTGCCCTAGGCAAAAGGGCTCCATGGAGAAGGGAGATGAATGAGAAGCCATGTTAACAAACAGCATTGTATTGTACTTTTGTGATCTAAGTCCTATTCATTTTAATGAAAAGGTATAGGACAATGATTTTGTTATCCAAAAAGCATCATTAGGGTTAGAGCTTTTTTTTTATTTTTTGTAACTTCAAAATTTGGAGACCAATATTTTCCATTTTTATTGAAAAATAGCGGTCAGCACTGAAACTGTACTGTTGGAATATGGGGAAAAATAAGAGATTTTCATGGAATTTACATTTTAGGCCAGAACACATATTCACCACAACTTGTTTTTTCTCATATTTACTGCTTATAATATTGGCAGCTAACAGGTAGATATTAATGAGCAATGGAGTCTCAGTTATATGTGGTTACATTTTAAGTTTAACGAACATTCACAGAGTTAAATAGTTTTGTGGACTGTGCTGTTTGGCATTTCTGTGATGTTTATGAATCAGTGGCATTATCAGTAAAATTGAGACTATTTTAATTCATCTTGCAAAGGAAAAGAATTCTATTACAAACTGAAAAAATAGGTTCATAGGAGATTACTAGGCTAGCAGTCCTAGAGCCCTTACAAACCTAGCTACGTTAATCCCAAGTTGCCTCATTTGTCCTTATTATGTGAACATATGTTGCAGAGCTAGTCTATGTCTAACACCAACTCCCCTGTCCATAAGGGACATGGGTGCCACCCCAAGGATGAATTTGTAGTCTCCCATCCATTTGTCCAAGTTCCATTTGAATAGAATCAGTGAGGATTTCTGCTTCCCATGAATTGTAAGTTTGTTCCAGGAGAGCAGCAGTCTCTGAGTTTAGTGTAATGAGTGATGTTAATATATATGTATTACAAATAACCTTGCAGCTTGGAAGCACATACTATAAGTTAGTGGATAACATATAGAAATATCCATGGTTGTCCGAGATGTTTAGGTTCATAGGTTCATAGGTGTGTACTAGGCTAATGGCCCTGGAACTTTTACAAGTCTGGCCAATAGAAGTGCCCTGGCGTAGTACCACCTGACATTAGTTCCCAGTGCCTCTATCAAATAGACGCCTGGAGAGTTTGAGTGTACTGAACAGCTAACTACCCTGCAAATTCATGTTATGAATGCTATGCAGCTTATTTGGGGATAATTGGCATTTTTAATGTATGTTTTTTTTGTTTGTTTTTTTGGGGGGGTATCAGAACAGAGTCAGTTACATTTTGTAGTTGTCTGTAACCTTATTATACAGATTTTGTTATATTTCTAAACAACTATCAGGATTCTTGAATTATGATCATCTTTCTAGTTGTTTGGTAATGTACAATGTTATTGGACAACCATTTATTATAATTACACATTATCTGTGCATTTCTATAGTGTTCAGTTGGAACTACGATACTCCATTGTGCACTGAGGTAATCAGAGTTTCTTGTTGTACGTTAGCATATTGTAATGTTATCCACACGTTTCACGCTGATATCAGCATAATGCTCCTGATTCTGTGAGCCTTTATGGAATCCAGTCCCTTATGCATGACTGGGAAGAAAGTGAAGGGAAGCAATGGACAAAGTAATTCATTTTAGTATACTGCTGTCATTCACAACCCCATACCCGATCACCAGAATAAACAAAAAAGAAGAAAAATGAACAAGATATCACTGTTGTGTGCAGTGTGTGACTGCCACAGAGCAACCAATCTCAAGTGATTAGCTCGTTGACTAATAAGACATGGATTTGTGTAACTTCACTCTATCATAAAGGGAGAAGGGAGATGAATGAGAAGCCATGTTAACAAACAGCATTGTATTGTACTTTTGTGATCTAAGTCCTATTCATTTTAATGAAAAGGTATATGACAATGATTTTGTTATCCAAAAAGCATCATTAGGGTTAGAGCTTTTTTTTTTTTATTTTTTGTAACTTCAAAATTTGGAGACCAATATTTTCCATTTTTATTAAAAAATAGTGGTCAGCACTGAAACTGTACTGTTGGAATATGGGGAAAAAGAAGAGATTTTCATGGAATTTACATTTTTAGGCCAGAACACATATTCACCACAACTTGTTTTTTCTCATATTTACTGCTCATAATATTGGCAGCTAACAGGTAGATATTAATGTGCAATGGAGTCTCAGTTATATGTGGTTGCATGTTAAGTTTAACAAACAATCACAGAGTTAAATAGTTTTGTGGACTGTGCTGTTTGGCATTTCTGTGATGTTTATGAATCAGTGGCATTATCAGTAAAATTGAGACTATTTTAATTCATCTTGCAAAGGAAAAGAATTCTATTACAAACTGAAAAAATAGGTTCATAGGCGATTACTAGGCTAGCAGTCCTAGAGCCCTTACAAACCTCGCTATGTTAATCCCAAGTTGCCTCATCTGTCCTTATTATGTGAACATATGTTGCAGAGCTAGTCTATGTCTAACACCAACTCCCCTGTCTATAAGGGACATGGGTGCCACCCCAAGGATGAATTTGCAGTCTCCCATCCATTTGTCCAGGTTCCTCTTGAATAGAATCAGTGAGGATTTCTGCTTCCCATTAATTGTAAGTTTGTTCCAGGAGAGCAGCAGTCTCTGGGAGACATTTGTCTTTCCAGCATGTTCTATTAATGTCACAGGCTAGGTTAAGATCCCTACAGCAAGTGACTCTTGTGCCATTAGATGTCTGTATGTGAAGCATATTCATCAGGGCAGGATTGAAGACTGACCTGTAGGCTAGGCACAAGTCTCCTCTCAGCAGCCTATATGATACAGAGTACAGTGACAGGGCTTTTAGTCTCACCGTGTAAGTCATGGTTTGGAAGCCCTGTATTTTCCTGGCAAGTAACCTCTGTGGTCTCTCCAGCTGCTGCAGGTATCTGTTGAGGTACATGCAAAAGGGAGCATTGTACTCTACTAGTCATCTGATGAGGGTCAAGTACAGTGAGGCTATAACATCCTTAGACCTGAATGTGATGCCCTTACGTATGAGGTGTACAACATAGAATACTTTCCTTACCACAGTGTAAACTTGGTGGTTGAAGTTCAGATTTTTATCTTCCTGCATTCCTAGGTCTTGTACCACTGGATTTGAGCTTAGGGGGATATTGTCAATACTGCAATTAATGGGAAATTCTACTTTGCCAAAGGGAATAATAATGCACTTTTTTGCATGCCATTTTAGACCATGGCTTTGGCACCACTCATTTGTCTGTGTTAGCCCTTTTTGCAGTATGTTAACATCATAGTTGCAGTCATCAATGAACTTGGTAAGCCAAAGGCCATCTAATTTATGCTGGACTTCTGATAAATAGATTCCAAACAGTAAAAAAAAAAATAAAAAAATAAATAACAGAGACATTGCTGAAAATTCCCCAGGGAATCCATTTTTGGTTTTATTGACTAAGAGAAAAATCTAATTTTTTATTGTTGCAAGAGTTGAAGCTGGTACAACACCCACTAGTACCAATCATGAATAATCAGTTAAAAATGTTTCCCCCACTGAGGGTCATTTATCAGCAGCAGTATCCAGTGACAGAACAACATAGCAAGAATTACACTACCCAGCATTGCCCTCGTCTAAGAATGATATATTTTTTTTAATTCAACTGTATTTGCATGCTTTTTCAGAGTTTTCAGCATCCTTCATTGTAGGATGCAACGGTCTCATCTGCAGAACTGCTTGTATCCATAGCAACATAGAGTTTTTAACAACAACACTTAGAGTAGCAATTGGGGAGAGAATTCAACTGTCTGGTTTCCTCAGATGCTATGGTAGTAACTGAACAATGTATTTCTGGCTTTTCTTAGCTTGTAAAGTCAAGTAGAGACATACTGAATTTTTTCCCTAGCAGAATCAGGTTATAATTTTAAGATCCTTATTTGTATTCTTATGAGTGGACTATCTGGAGAAAAGTATTTTATAAAAGGGATTGCATTGTGTCCCTATGGCAAGAGCGTCCTTGATTGATATAATTTCTTCTGTTAAAGGTCATTTTTGTGGAACTTTTCTAACAGTGCTCCCACTAAAAAGGGACTTTGTTTGCTCAGAAAGACTTTACCAGTCAATAAAAGTAAAACAAATAATAAAATAAATAAAAATAATATAAAATAAAAATGTGACTTCTTGCTACTTGATATATAATGTTTTCTCAAATGAATTTTCAACTTTCAAAAAAAATAAGTGCATACACTCTACCTCTCCAACATACTATTGTACTATTGAAGGTTTTTTTTCTGAATGTCTGTTAGGATATATTAGAAATATTCTAGCTCAGCCACCGAAGTTTAAGTTACTAAATACAAGAGAAAGAAAGGATTTATACAATATGTTTAGTAACAAAAAGTAAGCCGTGAAGGCAGATAAGAGAAATACGCTTGTGATTAAGGATGCTTTATTGTATGGAAGTAAAATGTTACAAATGCTTACAGAAGATAAAACTTAAGGTCCTATGAATAATCATTTAATAGACAAGGCCTACAATTGTATTGATGAGTTTGTTGCCCACATTTGACAGCAGAGTACTTGTGAAGATCATTGTGATTACTTAAATAATTAAATACATGGGTCCACATTATTGTTGCATCCCTTAAACTCACAAGCATTGTCAGAGCCATCCATTGTATCCTATTGTATTATTTTTTAATTTGAAAAAATGAGTCTTTCACTATTTGACTTGAACATAAGTTTAAAAATGTGGTTAAAGGTATTCTTTCTTTTTTGTTAAATTATTGTGACTTAGTGTATAAATTAAAACATTGACAAGTTGTAGATGAAAATTTTTTTGGTTACAGCAAACATAGTCAGTTTATGCACATGCATTCCTCATGAGTTTGGTGTTTTGTGGGTAAAAGCATATTTGCTTTGCAACACAGTTATCTCAAATGGAGGTTTAGCTTTTGAGCCATTATTTCAGGTTAATTTTTGGCAATATGTTTTTGTCTTTCATGAACACTTTTTCTAGTAAGTGAAAGGTATAGCAGTGAGGGCAGCAATGGACTAATGGCAGAAATTGCATGTATACTACAGTATTTCTTTTCAGTTTATTAAATGGTTTTATTTTTTACAATGATTATTTGTTTGTTTGTTTGTTTGTTTGTTTGTTTGTTTTATGGAAGTTCAGGGGTACTAGAGGCTATTATGAATGATATAAATAACGGTATTGAAATGACAAGCTTAACTTCCAGTGCAGCAATGAATTAGTTGCTTTTTTAGATTTGAAAAGGTTTACTATCAAAACTTCAATGCAGAATCTCAAGGCAGAAACACTGAAATCTGCAACACCAGTCAGGTACAACCCTGAAATTGTACCAAATTGCAAAATACCCTACTCGTGTGAACCAGAAACAAGGGCTAACAAGGGTCCTGTGAGGGGGGCTGGCAAGTTCATGATTCAATATTGTGAGTTGCAATATGGGTGGATTTCGAAATTTCTGCCTCAAAATCTTGCATTTTCAATGTACAGATGCTCAGAGTTTTGATAGTTAACCTTTGAAAATAATGAATAATGTCTAATGATTTTTTCAGGCTTTCCACTGACATTTGTATGAAGCAGATAGAAAGTAATGTCTGTTTAGATACTATGTATCCAGCTTATTTGAAGAAAAAATTTGTAAGGGGTTAAATGATCAGGCCCAGCCATCTGGCAGTGAATAAGTGCTTTTGCAATATTGAAATAAAAGCAATTTTGGAGAAGTTTAGGGACAGAGGTTAGCCTGAATATTTATTGCAGGATGCTAAAAAAATGAGGTTTGTTGAGGAGAAATTCCTTATATAAGGCCTTATTATATGACAAAATGGATCATGTGGCTTCTTGAGCTAACCATGCAACAAAAGAAAACTGTGAGGGCGTTTACTTTTAGTTTTGATTCTAAATAGATTGAAGATGCAGTGAGTAAAAATGTATTTTTATTTTATTTATTTATTTTACATTTGTTGACCAGGATAGTCCGACTAGATGCATGTCCATTTTCAGCGGAGGCCCGGGGAGAAAAGCTCCAAGGGTAAGCAGATACAGCATTACATAATACCAGCATTACATATTACAAACAGACTATTTACAGAGATTACATAAGTAAACAAGTTAAACAAGTTCCACAGGTTACAGTTAATCCTGTTAATTAGTCAAATAATATTATCAAAGCTGTTATTGGAAATGGTCCTATTTTTATTAATAGAGAATTTGGAGTCAATTTTAGAGGCAGATTCTGAGAATGATGGTATTCCATCAGCTGATATGAATAAGCCTAAGGGGACTTATTATTGTAATACATGTATGCAGTCTAGATACATTGCTAATTTACCTTATTTTTATTGCAGAAACACTGGCATTAGTTATGAATTCCCAGGTTGTTTTCATTGTACCTCTGGTAATGTTGTGTCAAATGTAAAACATTCCCTCTAACTTTACAATGACAACATCGCCAAATGTGAACTTCAGTGGAGAGATGAGTTAAATGAACAAATTTAACTTAAGGAAGTGCAGGGTTCGCATGTTCATAAATAGAGCAATTCTGTAAACCAAAAGTATTCCTCACCTTTGGATTTCCGAGGGATTACTCAGTGCGCAGTGCTTCTTTTGCGATCCCGTTATTCTATAGATAGGAAAGGCCATGCTTGTTAGAACAGACAAGTATTAGTAGAGAGAACACCTCTGATGATTGTTGAGTGGGCTGAGCCAGCAGGAAGTTTCTTTCGTTTTTTTTTCCTTTTTTATTGCTGCACTTGTTTATTAGGGTCGAGCGATGTCACCATTCATGAGTCCCCCTGTGTACTTCACTTTGGTATATTCATTCCTAAGAGCTAGATTTAATCATGGATTCTTTCTTTAAATAAAATACAACTTATTTTATAAAGGATGATACTAGGCTGAGTTAAGGTCAGTCTCTTAGGACCGGGATAGCCAAAACTAACTCAGGTCAGGAAATTTGATGAATACAATGTCTTCATGAATCTGATGCTTTTCCAAAGCACTTCAGAAAGATAGGATTAGCTTCCTTGGGTGAAGTCATGGTAAATTTTGTTTCATTGTGGAAAAAAGACAGACTGTTAGGAAATCGCATATGAAACTTCACCTTGCTTTTAATCAGGTCAGCGTAATGTGGAGAAAGTTTGCGGTGCTTTTCCTTAATTTCTTGGTGGAGATCTTTGGAAATAGAAATTGTGTAAGTGTTCCATCAATAATGTTTTTGTTTTTTATATGCAGAGAGGATAGCTTGCACATCTTGATAATTGAGGAACTTTACGTAAACGGATCTTGGGGTTGTAGTGCCTTGATTTTTTTGGAGTGCTCGGTGTGCCCTTTCAATTATACATTCAATTGGAAGGTCTCTTAGTTGCAGTAAAGAGTTGAAGATTTGTTTAAGAGTTGGGAGCAGCTGATTTTGCTCATATTTTTCTGGCAAACCCCTAATAAAAAGATTGTTCCATCTGCTCCTTGCTTCCAGATCCAGAATTTTCAACTGCAAGTCAGTTAAAGCCTTGTCTTTAGTTTTCAACTCTGTCTTTAATTGTGCAATTTCCATCTCATTAGATTTAGATCTCCCCTCTACTAGATCCAATCACTCAGCTATTTGTTTAATTGTACCTCCAAAGGTGTTTAGTTTTTTCTGAGAAGCCTTGGACAGCAGATTGCAAAGGTAGATGGGTGCTTTTCATATCCTCCATGTGTATGGTGTTCTCAGCCTTTTTCTTTGTGCTTTCTTTTAACTGATCTTGTTTCACTTTAGCTGTTTTCTGTCTTTTTGATATAACTTCTTTCTCTGGGGATGCTATTGCCGATAATTTTGTTTTAGAGGTTTGAGTATCCATGCAGTCTAATTCCTTAGGCATTTTCACACTTTGGTTTTGCTTAATTTCTCCCCTTGTGGTCGCTGTCTGTTGCTGAGGTTCTGAGGCCTTCAGGTCTCTAATAAACACACGGAAGCTCATTCTGTTAGTTGATAGAGAGTAAATCTATAATATTTATCAGATTGGAGGATTTTAATGGTAGATAAGGTGAAGTCAGAATCAGCGTAAGTTCTGCTCTTCTGCAGGAGGTTCTTATATCCCAATTTGCTGGCTATTGCAGTATTTCACGAAATTTGTGTAAGAGCTTTGTGGAGGGGGTGCTACTCAAATGACCACCATCGTGGACCTACTTGTCAGTTTAATGCAATCCTGCTGTATGCCTTCTTGACTGTTGTAAAAGGAAAAAACTTCAAAGACCAATGCACGTTAGGTTCAAGCAAGGCACCCTTTATTACTTGCAGCAAGGAGACAAAGCATGTAGGTACAGGGTTTGTCTGGCTATTTGGTGATCAGCATATTATTCTTATACAGTTCTCTTCATGTCACACAGAAAATGTTACTATTCTATTGCTCACATAGTTAGACACAGCTTTCTGTATGTTCTACAGAAAATGTTACCAGACTCATTGCTGACTTGGTTGGATTATTTGCTGTCTTGCAAAACATTTTGTGAAAAACAACCTGGCCTTGGGCTTATTTTAGCCCACCTTAACTTTTCAATTCTTCAATTGTACAGTTCTAATACATGTGTTACATTTTGTCTAGATTCAAGATACATTTCTAGCTTTGGTACAAGTAATGCTGACTATTGTTTATACTTTCAAGCATCTATTGTTTTCTTTATCAAAGCTTCTAGCAGCTGTCTATTTTCTCATGGTATAAGCAGAAATTAAATATCTCTTTGTTAAGTTTCATGACATTAGCAGAAATGAAAAGTCTCTTGTTATTTTCAGGACATTAGCAGAAATGAAATGTCTCTTCTTAAGTTTCTAATAGCTATGCAGATTCATGCAGTGTGAACAGAATAAATGTATTAACCCTTTTAAACCTTGAATGCACTAAGCATGCATATTACTATTATATATTTTTCTAACATTTCCCCCCTTTTAATACTTTTATTCTACTTTCAAGATAAACATAAACAGTATTTGCTTCCCCTAACCTCTTCCTTATCAGGATTTGCAGTTAAGAGAGTCATTCCGTTTAAGCTCATGAAAGTATTTTCAGTTTTTTTAGCAATTCTTCAAGTTCAGCACCTTGGTATAAGGTTTCTGAAACTGAAATGTCTACAAAATTTTTAATCAGTCCTTTTATGCAGGGGATGCAGCAGCACACACATACCACCAGTAAGATTATTCCTACACAGATGGCAATCAGAATATTCATCAGGATGCTGCCCCACCCCCCAAACAATTTCTGGAAAAAGTCCATCAATGGATTTGGCCCTGGTTTGGTCATGGCTGACACCTGCTGAATTACCTCAAGATGGTTGTCCATCTCGTGTTTGTGGTCAGGAATATACGAACAGCACTCCTCCTGGATTAAAGCGCACGTACCTCCTCTCGCTGCTAGGGTGAAGTCAAGAGCCATGCGATTTTGAAGCACCACTGTTCTCATGGCAGTCAGTTCATCAGTCACCAATTCTAGGGCAGAAAAAGTTGCATTGCTCATTATTTCGAGAAGCTTAGACAATTTTCTCAGTTCCCAGATTGATTTCATTGCCCATATGCTGACAGTACACCTGCCCATTATATAACTGTATCACTCAAGTCCATGTGTGACAGTCCATTGCTCCCTAAGCCCACAGCATGATGTTTTTTCCAGCGCGCATTGATTTGTCCCACTGGATTGACAGGCTTCTTGATTTCTCAAAAATTCTGAATTCTCCCTTGAGATAGAACTGCTGTATGTCGTATGGCCGGAACCAGGTACCCCAAAAAACAACTGCCGGACCAATTCTCAAGTAGCCATTTATATGCTTTTCTACCGCATATAAAGTAACAATCTTCTACTTTAGTAGTAATTTTACTATGCCCTGGCTCTGCATGAAACTTTTTTTTTTGTCAATTATAGACAGTTGTCTATAGAGGTCAGCATTATGTTTTACTTCTTCAACTGTCCTATGCATCAGTTCAACAAATGTATCATAGCTTGTGTTGCAATAGGATCTGGTGTTATCAGGTTTAGTGTAGCATTTATAGGGAACAGTCACATTGCAATTGCTCCAACCCACCTTAACTGTATCATTCTTGTAAAAACACACAGTTCCCTTTGGTCGAACAGACAAGTGCAATGCTACTTTATCTTGTGATGTGACATCTGATGTATCATGAATTAGGTTTTCCCAGGTCTTGTTGGATCCTAGGGGAACTGAAGTTAACAGTAACCCCCCATATACTGTTGGTAAAGCTGTGCAAATCCAGCAATTTGAAACATTGAAGGTTTCAGCATACAGATATTTGATTGCCTGGTAAGTGTTAAAGTTCAGGTGCCACTCTGCACGCTTGTTCAGTTCAATTTGTGTGGCTGGGAAAAGGAATGGCTACAACAAAAAGATTATTGTCACTAGTACAGTCAACAGAATGGTTATGTAATACTGTTGAGGAAACGGTTGTTCTGCATTTCTGTTTTCTCCGACTCTCCCAAGAAGGTGTATTTGGATCTTACTGGATTCCGTCATCTTTGGACACATGCTCTTACTCTCTGCCCTAATAGGACCTTCAGCACCGATGGTTTCTTCACTGGGTTTGAGACAGATCAGTCCTATTGATCTGACCCCCCTTTGTAGCCAGACCTTGTGCTGAGGGCCCCGATGGAGAGGTAAGATTTTTGTCCAACGTTCTTAACCAGCTTGCAGTACATCAGGTGTATCCACAAAGCTCATTCTGCTATCTTGACTGCAGTGAGTGTTGAAAGAAGCACCTGGAAGGGAACTTCCCACCTTGGCGATGCCCAATTTTTTCGCTTGATGTTTTTGATCCACACCCAGTCTCCTGGCGTCACTGCCATTTCTGATGTTTCGATTTGTTCTCTATCTGAAACAGAATTTGACTGCAACAGATGTTTAGAATTCAACAACTTTTTCATATATTCAGCTAGTGTGAAATCAGCTTCCTGGTCTGATGACATGAGAAGTTTCCATTGGGGTGTATAATAAGCCCTTCCAAATAGTTTTTCAAAAGGAGTCAATCCTTTTGCTGTGGGGACAGTTCTCATGCTCAACAGTGCCAGGGGTAAACAGTATAACAAAGTTTTTCCTGTCTCAGCTATTAATTTTCTCAATTTGTTTTTTAGTATATCATTATGCCTTTCAACTAGCCCTGCAGATTGTGGATGGTATGCACAATAATTTTTTAAAGAAATACCAAAATGCTTATTCATCTGCTGTATGGTTTGATTTACAAAGTGTTTACCATTGTCACTGTAGATTCCTTCTGGAATACCAAACCTAGGAAGGATTTCCTTGACAAGTACTTTTGCCACCGTAGCTGCATCTGGATTTTTGGTTGGAAAGGCTTCCACCCACCTGGAAAACATATCTACAATGACAAGACAATACTTCTTATTTTCACATTTTTTCAATTCTATGAAATCCATACAAATAGTGTGAAATGGATATGGTGGTGTAGGGAAACTCCCTTGCTTGGGCTTTATTGCCCCCTGTGCATGATGTTTGTTACAAATCTGACACATCAAATAAAATTTTTTAGAGTAGTTTGTAAATCCGTACGTTGTGAACACCTGGTTCACCAGCTGTACCATCCCCCCTGTTGAGACATGGCACTGCCCATGGCTCAACAATGCTGCATAGTGAAACAAGTTAGAAGGTAGTATCAGTTTTCCCTCTCTAGAGATGTACAGTCCCTTTTCGAGAATTGCTCCTCATTTTATCCATCGTTGTTTTTCAGCTTGCGTAGTGAGTGTCTCCATTGTTTTTAACATATCTAGATCTAAAGTTTCAGAGGGTTGTAATTAAGCATGCATATTACTATTATATATTTTTCTAACAACTGTTATCTGCCTTTATCTTTACACAAGTTAGTCGACTCGACTTAAGACTGCTCATCGAAAAAGAGATAGAGAACCAAGGCACTTTGGTCTGAAGACCCTCAGCTAATAAACTTTTTTTAGGTAATGTCTGTTTGATCCATCGGTTGGATTACAACAAACTGCCTTAGTGGGGAAAGCAGGACATGGAAAACTAATTTTATTATTTTATGTGATGGAGGGGTGTGTGATCTGCTTACATTCTTACAAGAAGACACACTATAATTATAGTCATCTAGTGTGCTCTGCATTAATTTAAGTGGATCATCTTTGCCTTTGCACTAGGAATTCTTTTTGGTTTACAGTTTTCTTTTAGCTACTCCCCAGTTTTGATTAGACATTGTAGTAAGAATTTTAAAAATATTAAACGTCGCACAGTAAGGTGGAACTCTGAAACTTTGACCTTTAAATCTGACTACATATATAAAAGTCTCTTGCAGTGTTCTGCATCTTTGTGTCCTTGTTTTGAAAGGTTTTACATTTCTAGAGGCAACCTGCATATGTCTCCCAGAGCTCTGTAGAAGCTTGATAGTCCTTATTTCTTTGTGTTGTTTAGCCCTTTGGCTACATCTTTTATGCATCTACTTAAATTTATTTGCTTGCATGTTTTTAGGTAGGAGCACAAGAGTAGGGGGTGCCCTGACAGTACCCACTTTATACTGATCTCTTAAACTAAAGGCTCAAACAATAATCCATATGCTACAATAAATTTCACACATCTTCAGACAGACTAAAAATGAGTATCTGTAGGCTGTTATGATGCTTCGATGGCTGTAGCCTGGAAAACCGCTAGTCACAGACCCTGATAACTATAGAGCAATTGGTCTCATTAGCCATGAGCAAAGCTATGCAGCATATTTATCTCATAACTCATTAATCTGGTCATTAAAAATCACTTAACAGTGGTCCCCCATTAGTTATTTTTATTTATTTATTTTTTTGTCCATTGTGTCTCTGCCATAGTCCAGAAAGCTGCTCTGGGCTCATTTAATGTCCAAAGATGTAAAAAGTCTTAGTTTTCAGGTCAGGCTATTTGCCCTCTCTCTGCACCTAGTTTATTATAGATACCTCTATAGAGAGTTGTACCTAGCCTTTTATACTTTGTACAGAACTTATAAATTTAATAACCTTGGACAGGGACCAGAGGCATGATCTAAGAAGGATAAGTTATATTGTGAACTTGTGTAAATAAATACTGCCTGTTCTTAGAGCAACCTGATCAGCATAATAAGTCTTAACTGAAGTGAGTGGTTGGTCAGATGTAGCTTTACTGTCAACTATAATATGTTTAAGAACAAGGTGCAATTGCTACCTAAAGCTATCTGTCCTGCGTAGTGTCTTGATTAACACTTGCACACATCCTAATGCCTCATTCATATATAAAGGATGTCTACTTTTTCTCCCTGTTTTCTAGTGAGACTCAGTTCTCACTTACCCTTTTTATATAAAATGCCTAATTATTATATTTTGGATTGTTACTTAGTCAAAAGCAAACCCTTCATAACTGGCAGTACCTCTAGTCAAGAGCTGGTTGGATATGCTAAGAAGGATACCTCATGACGACATTTGGAATTGAATCAATGGTGTACATAATATGCAAATATATTTATTCTGTTTTTGTTAACTATCTAATGGTTTCAATGACATCTTTACTTCTTTCTCCTTCCCTTTTCTCTCTCTCAAAGTTAGGAGTTAAGTGGGTAGGCACAGGGGTAAGTTTGAGAGAGTTCGGTGCTGCATTTTTATTAGATATTACACATATACCTAACTTGAGAATAACTCTTGAGCCACATAACAGTTTTCTGCTCCTTGTTCATCTCATAGTCACCATTATCTTAACCAGAGGTCTCCATAAATATAGATAAGATGTGGAAAATAATTTACTGGAATGTTAGAGGGCTCAAGGACAAAAATTAAAGAAATCTTCTAATGCACCTTCTATTAAAATCAGAAACATATATCTCTTATATTCAAGAATCACATATGGTAGAAGAGGACTTAGTAAATGAGAAGAATAGGAAATAGATTAAAGACATTATTTCAGCAGGAAACAGCTGTAATTCTAAAGGGGTAGCAATCGTTATTCAAAACTCATTTAAACCTTCTATTATAGATAAGGGTACAGACCAGGAGGGTAGATGGTGTTATTTCACATGCCTAACCCCACTGCTCACTAAACCAATATTGTTCCTAAACCTTTATGGACCATGTTAAGGGCAACAGGATTTCATTTTGAAAGTCTATAACATCTTACTAAATTTCCCCAATCACTATTTTTTTCCAGGGGGGGATTGGAATGGAGTTATTGACTCTAGCATTTATCACTCTAATAAATCTAAATTGTATAATACACAAGCTTCCCTTGCCTTGATGGATCTAATATCGGACTTTGAATTAGTTGACTCTATATCCTTTGGAGACGACACTTGGAACAACAATAACTACACATATATCTCTAGATGCCATAGTTCTTGGTCATACATAGATTTCTTTCTAATGTCAGAAATATTAACAAATTAGCAAATAAAGTATTTAGTTGAACCAAGGTTTTTCTCAGATCACTCAAATATTGCTTTGATGATAAACTTTGCACAAAACTCATTTTTACTGCATAAAGGTTTTAACTGGTCCCTTAATAACAATGTTCTACATAACCCAACAGTTACAGATGAGATAGCTACAGCTCTAACGGAGTTCATCTGTGACCCTCGAAACACAAGTATCCCATATGATGTCCAATGGGCGGCATGTAAAGCTGTACTTATAGGAATATTTATTCAAAAATCCACATACCTTAAAAAAAGAGGAAAGAAAAGGAGAACCACCTAATATCCGAGATTAGAGAATTAGATGATAAGCTTCAAGTAAACCATACCTCAGCAATGGAAAATGATATGATAGATAAACAAAGGGAATTAGTCGTCCTACACCAATCTAACTACTCCCTACAAGAACTAAGGTTTATTACAAAATACTCTGAAGGGATACAAACTCCCTCTAAGGCACTAGCTAGGCTAATTGACAATAAACAGGAATCACCCAGGATAGCCCTTATCTATCACCAAGGTACACTCTATAAATCAGATTTCCAAATTACTCACTTATTCCATCAAGTATATTAAGGAATTTATGGTAGTAATGATCATCAAACCCCAGTCTCAGAGATAAAAGGCTATCTCAACGACATCACATTTCCAAAGCTAAATGAAGAACAGAAAAGAATCGTATCTGCCCCTTTGAGTCAACAAGAAGTTGTAAATGCCATCGGAAACCTTAAGTTAGGGAAAGCTCCAGGTCCAGACGGCTACTCTGCAGATTTCTATAAAACCTTTAAAGATATCCTAGCTTGTTATGACCGCTCTTCGTCTTCCACAATTTAATTATATATCTATCAACAGTATATCAGACCTTCACATTAAACACTCAAAGATAATTCTAATCCCCAAAAATAACCTGGATAAATCAAACCTTAATAACTACAAGCCAATCTTCCTAATGGAAGTTGACATAAAAATGTTATCATCTGTATTAGCTGAAAGGCTTAAAAAAGCAATCCCTTCCCTAATATCTAAAAAACAAGTAGGTCTCATGTCCAACAGACACACCTGAGACAATACTCTAACTGTGGAAACCATGATTAACCTTACCAAGAAGGATAAAAACCCAAGATATGCAATGATACTGGATGCATGTAAGGCATTTGATAGGGTCAACTGGAACTTTTTCTTTACAGCGCTATCTTATTTTGATATACTCCCCGGAGTTCATCAATATTATCAAAATTCTATACAATAACTCTTACAAATGCCTATATATCAATAAAACATTCTCACAACCAATAAAAATCTCAAATGGCACCAGACAAGGGTGCCCCCTCTCCCCCTTCTTTTTAATTTACACCTAGAACCTTTCTTCTTATCCTTATTGCAAAAAAACACATAATTCAATTCCCAAAATACTTCATACCAGGATAAGCTTGACCGCATTTGCAGACAACCTGAATTTATATTTTAAACATCCCTTGTCAGATACCAAGAAGTTAATCACTACCTTAATTATGTTTGCAAATATCTCTGATTATAAAATTAACCAAAACAAATCTTATATTTTCCTGATCAATCCTATAGCTCATAGAGAAAACCTTTTTCCAGATTCTCCCTTCCATATGGTATATTCCTTCAAATATCTAGGGATTTGTTATGACCACTCTTCGTCTTCCACATTACGTTCCAATTTAACTAAGATATGGTCGATACTCTCCCAAGACATGTCCAGATGGCAACAGATGAAATTGCCTGTGCTATCTAAAACTTTTATCATTAAAATGAACATCCTCCCAAAGCTTCTCTATCACTTTTATGCATCTCTTTCCTCCATCCCTAATGCATTTTTCACTAAAATTCACAAAGCCTTTGCGAAGTTCATCTGGCAACCAAAATCAGTAAGAGTGTCATATCAAAGACTTACACTTCCAAAAGCTAGAGGAGGCCTAGGTATGCCAGACCTACAATTTTATTATAGAATTCTGCATGCCAATAGGCTAATTATAATTGCTAACTACCATCCAGACAACTTAATACGGACTCCCCTTTGGGTAAAAATGCGGTATAATCATGCTCTGAGCAATGATTTTAACCCCAAAGCTTTCCCCTTCTTAGGCCAATTAATTATTAGGAAATTAAAGCTCCATCATATCTTAAGGGATAAAATCAAATCTTTTCAAGAACTATTAAAATCCCTGAAACTAGAAAAAGCTCTCCTGTTATTCCAACCCATCCATCTAAACCCTAATCTCAAATTGAATAGAAACATGATTAATCTGGTTGACTACCCTCTAATCAAAGAATACACAATGTGGGATATTCATAAACATAGAGACTCATTGCTCACAGAATTACAGGATATTCAAAATTTATTTAAAAATACACCATAACCATGTGACAAATAAAGGAAATTATTGCATCTCTACCTCAAGATCTCAGTATACTTGAATCTGACTTCAACCAGGTTTCTAAATTATTGGAAACTCTTGCCAGTAAAAACTGTATGCTGTCCTTCACTTATAAACACAATCCTATATCAAGACACATTGGTATATGCGGACTACTGGAACCATCAGGGGTCAAACTTATCAGAAGAACAAAAATTATCAGCCATTAAATCCACCCTCCTTTTCTCCCCATTTAAAAAACTCACTTATACACAATTTATGCTTACCAGTAACCTATACTTCACTCCCGTTCATTTAAATAAATGTAACCCAAATGCTTCTACTGCATGGCCCTGTTGCTCCCACCCACATGCCGACATCCTACATATAATGTGGTTATGTAGATTCTCTCATGGTATTTGGTGTTCTCTCAAGGTGAGACTTGGCAAGATGGGGTACCACAAATCAACCCTGTCTTGGGAGATGGCATTATTACATATCACTAATATTAAAACATCAAAATTAAGATCTCATATCTTAATAACACTTTGTTCATTAATCAAATTCTACATTACCAAAGATTGGCTAGACAATACTAAGATGTCCTGGAGTGGGTTCAGGAACATGACTGTTAAATACATTACTTCCCAAAAAATTTTAATAATAAACCTCCACAAACGTATTTATTTCCAGAAATTCTGGAATACCATATTCAAGCATCTATCTGACAACTAAAGTACTCATGAACTGAGGTGGTTCAGAACTGCCAAAGGCCCTTCCTCTATATGCTTCTTTAACTGTCTTCTTCCTCCTTCTTTCCTTGCCCTGCTTGTTGTGTGGCTCAAGGTAAGTGTTACGTTTTCTCTTCTATTTGATCTTTATGTTGCAAATTAAGGGTAATACATTGTGTTCAGTGGCATTACTTACCTGCTTTCATATATGTTTCTCACTAAGTGTATTCTAGAGGTCATATTATCCCTAAGCAGCACTATTGTACATATTGTATATAATTAGTAATTGTATGTTCTCTTCTGTATTACTGCTCATTGTTAATCTGCATTTGTTTGTGATATATATATATATATATATATATATATATATATATATATATATATATATATATATATAAAATGCAAAATCAATAAAATTTCTATTTTAAAAAAAACAAATGTAAAACATTCTACATTGGGATGGCAAAATGTCTCTAAACAGAATATAAGCATAGTTATGTGATTTCTAAAAACTAAAAAAAAAATGCTGTATTCAAATATTCTTTGGAATGCAATAATTTTAAGTGTTTTATTTTTATGTTTTGGATTGGTACATTTTAGTTATTAATGGGAACTAACAAACTTGACAGCTAACAAATAATACATGTAGCAGGTTATCTTAAATGACAGTGTTTCACCTGTGTTAAATGATCATGTAAATGTTGTCTGTTCTTAAGAAAACATAATTGAAACAATGACTTTATTGGTGGCATGCTAATGAAAGAGATGTGTGTATGTGTGTGTGTGTGTGTGTGTGTGTGTGTGTGTGTGTGCGTGCATGCGTGCGTGTGTGCGTGTGTGTGTGTGTGTGTGTGTGTGTGTGTGTGTGTGTGTGTGTGTGTGTGTGTGTGAGTGTGTGTGTTTTAATCCTAGGTTGGTAACATTTTATTGTCCAAAGGAATCTCACTGGGTTTAAAAAGATGAACGTGCTTGTCAATTTATCATTGTTTTTGTTCATTAAATTTTCATGTTAAGGTACATGTTTTTATTTTATATTTGTGCTGTAAGCTTACTTTACTGAGTGTTTTGTATACATAATCTGTGTTAGTTTTGCATATATATATATATATATATATATATGTATATATATATATATATATATATATATATATATATATATGTGTGTGTGTGTGTGTGTGTGTGTTTATGATAAAAAAAAATAAAATGAAACCGTAGCAGCAAATCACATGAATACTTCCTGAATTTCATCTCAGGAAATGACATATTTTGACAGCTATAAATCAGTGTCCCTATCAAAATTGTTTTCTACTCATTTTAAAAAAGTAAAATGCAAGCTCTTATGCATTATTATCTAGCACCTGTTATGCTTTTCTTTGCCCTTGTTTAAAAATTCAAAATAACAACTACAGCAATAATCTTTTTTACAGCAGTTCCTATGTGATTATGGTGTTACACAATTCTTATATAGTTTTTTGTGCACTCAACCACCTATTAACTCCCAGTGTCCCTTCTGAAATCTCCACAACCAGGAGGAGGAGAGATAGGGATGTCCTGATATGACACCATCCCGATAGTATGGGAGGTTTCTCCACTTTAGTCTGTCCTTAATGCTTCCATTCCCCATGCAGGTCATGCAGTGAGGTCAAGGCATTTCATGCTCACATGTCTCAATATGTACAGCCACAATGCACATGACCTTAATGCTTCCATTGCCCATGCAGGTCATGCATTAAGGTCAAGGCAGTTCATGTTCACATGTCACAATATGTGCATTCAAAACGCAGATGACCTTAATGCTTCCATTGCCCATCCAGGTCATACAGTAACATCAACGCAGTTCATGTTCACACGTCACAATATGTGCATTCACAATGCAGATGACCTTAATCCTTCCATTGCCCATGCAGATCATGCAGTGAGGCCAAGGCAGTTTATGTTCATATGTCACAATATGTGCATTCACAATGCAGATGAGCTGCCTG
Organism: Protopterus annectens; assembly: GCF_019279795.1. NCBI lineage: Eukaryota > Metazoa > Chordata > Ceratodontiformes > Protopteridae > Protopterus > Protopterus annectens. The sequence goes on from NC_056732.1 coordinate 660,831,930, forward strand.
CACCCCTAGACCTCTGCTTTTTACCTGAGCTACAACATCTGACCTCATTCAGTGGCCATGACATGAAAGAAACATTCCTGCTCCACTCCCATAAGAATAACAAAGAATGACCAAAGTTGCAGAAGCCTCTCCTTGCCACTGGCCATCTAACAACAGGTTCACTAGCCAGACACAGATTACCAGCATTAAAAAATTAGAGATTGTCCTCAACTTAAGTAATTCTAAAGGTTCCACATGGTTTTAATATCAAAGCTATAAACAGCTTTAAGACAAATACATTATGCGGTCTCATGCCTGTGTGGCTAAGTTTATATAATATCTTGAAGATAAAAAAAGTTAAGGCAAGTAAAAATCCCATTGGAAGTATAAGCATTTTTGAAAGCATCCAAAACTGTACATAATATTTACTGGTTTGTGTAATATACATAGCACTCAAAGCTGTAAGTAACATTTATTGGAGTGTATCCTACAATTATAGTATCCAAAGCTGCAGGCAATATTTACTGAGTGTGTGTGTGTGTGTGTGTGTGTGTGTGTGTGTGTGTGTGTGTGTGTGTGTGTGTGTAGTACCCAAAGCTACAAGAAACATTTGCTGGTGAGTGCACTACTTCCAATATATTTAGGCTGTTCAATGAACAAATATTTTTGTTACATTATAGATTTTCTTGAACTGTTTCAGTGTTATCCATTTAAATATTTTCCCAGTTGCAACTGCAGTACTGTAACTGCTGTATCATAGATCATTAAGTTATAACTTAAGTTAAACAAATTAAATATGGACCATAAATGAATTTGGATGCATTTTTTGCCAAAGAGTAACTTCCTCTAACTGTTTAAGTTGGTCTTAAGAGAGGACAGAACTTTGTTAAGACTGATCAAGTCTTGCTAGAGGCATGAGTAAACTGCTGAAAAAATAAGTAGTGAATTATACAATTGATGCTTCTGACTTTCAGTATATAACTTTGTTCATTTTTTATTCTTATCTAAGTTCCTCTAATCTCCAGCACAGATGAATTGCTGTGTCTCAAGCATATGTAGCATGCAAAAGGAGTGAAGCTCACTAAACTTGCAGAGTGACCACTGTCAGACCTAAACATGCTAATGGTGTCTGTACATTTTGTGGATTCTTTATCATTAGTGACAAAAATGGCAGCTATAAATAACATACACATGCACAGACTCAGAAAGCTCAAACTTTCTCTGATCTTAGTTCTAGTAAATGTGATATTAACATCTCTGACAGACATTTATCAGCTCAACAAATTCTGTTTCCGTTCTATTCTGCAGTCCCCACAGTGACCACACAGTCAGTTTGTAAATTATTCATAAACCAATACCAGACTTAAAAACCTTGTGAAAGACATATGAGGATTATCAGTTACACTCTTTAAATTGTTTTTCAGAACAAAATGAAACCACTTTACACTGTCAGTTTAGTTCACTATGACCATAACATGGGTATAGTCAACTGAACTGACAGTGCAAAGTGCCCTATGACAATAACATGGATTCATTAGGGTTGTTTTACATATTTTTTGTTTATTTATTTTATTTTTTCTATTCACTTCAGACATATAATGCAATACAAATGACTCAAAAAGTTTAGGACTTCTAAGTAAAACTTGCTCCAGGTACCTTGATTGGGGTCAAAAGTGGAGGACAGAACCTCTAGACTATTTGTAGGCACTAAATGGAACAAGTATATTTATTGCACTAGACACATAAAAACATCCCTGAACTACAGCCTTTATATCCAAAGCAAAAACTGCCAAGATTATAAGAAAGCAATTTAACATATTTGTTTAACATACCATCTTCCTGAATATGCCCCAAATGTCCATGTTTTTCTTTTTTTGCATCTACCTTTGATTTTCATTTTGTGTATGCTATTAATTTTTCATTTACTTCCTCCGTACTTTGAGATATGTGTATATGTGTACTTGTTAATATGAAATTACTTAGCTAACTGCTATTATCAATCAACAGTTTGCTTGTACCATGCAGGTTTATACTTATGTATTATTATTTATTTTTAGTAGGCGGCAGAATCTTTTATCCCCATGTCCTCTCTGCTGCTGGGTTCTGCCAAGTAGCAAAACCTGGCTAGTGAAAAAAGAAAGAAAAAGAAATAAAAAAAGAAGGAGGGAAGGAAAAATAATATTCTTGCTTGAAACAAGCATGGTTTGCTGTAGTTTATCGGGCTTGTACATAATATGTGGTGAGCAGGCTTTACCTACACACAAAGTGCATACATTAAAAACCGTAAAAAACATTTAACATCTAGTTCCAGCTTTGACTGATTGCCTTTTGCCTGATGTATGTTAAAACAGACAATTGTTTAAATTATTAAAACCATCATAAAATAGTTTGGCGATTTTTAGCCTAAAAACACAACGCAGAACTGTACAGTTTGCTCGGTGCAGTAATCTCAAATGAAGAAGTACTAAAGGGAAGTAGTTCTAAGTTTCAAGCTATCATAAATAACTCTACTTAAGGCTGATTGAGTCACACATTGCTAGATCCTCAGAAAGGGGCCCCTTGTGGTTACCTAAGTTAAAGTACCGTCATGTCAAACTGGTCTACACGCAGCTCACCTCTTGCAATGACATTATTATTATCTACATGAATATCTTGTGTCGTCTGATATGCAGTTTTGTCTTTTGAATAACTTAATGTTTTTCAAGCCTTTTCATAGATAATGGTTGCTGTATAGCAAATTGATATTTATTGGAGCAATTATTTAGTACTCAATATTTTCTTATAGTATAAATATATCATATTTTATAAAATAGAAGTGCATTATTATGCATGTTAACATCTTCATATGTATTGTCAAATGTATTTCAGGTCTCAACTGTAGCAGAAATCATGCGATAAACGTACTCACCACTATTTTTTAAAATGTTATTTGGGAGATCTCTCCTCATCTAAATCTATTGTAGTGTCCACATCTCCCAGCTTACACAAGAAACAAATTAACAAAAGATGCAAGACATAACCGAAAAAAAAGTGGCACTCACTGATATTTGTAAAGCCATCCATTATTTTTACAACCACGTAGAAAACAATGCCATAAAAAGAGGGAAATTCTAATTTCAAGTGATAATAACTTGGAAATTACAACAAGATAACTGTTTCAATCAATACGCTTAAAAAAGAAAAATAATTATCAATTACTATTTTTAGGAGACTACTCTTACAGTTCTAATGTACCTATTGACATTTTAGGAAATTTTTTTGGATGCATGTAATGTTTGAATGATGGCTGGGATCAGAATGCTTTTTTCAGTGTTTGTTAAATGAGGTTTCATTCATGTCTGAGTCTGCATATAACTTAATTAGTTGAATATGTAAATCCCTTCATTGGTTCAATGCCATTGGTACTCTTATTTCTGGTTCTCTGATTCTGACAACTGGTAATTTTTCTTTAGAGCAATCAAATGTTTTTCCAGCTTTCATTTAGCTAATAATTCCCTTAGCTTCATTAAATGTATAGATACCGGTGCTCACCTGGCATGTCTTGCAGTGAACGTCTATGTTTTGTTCTCAGTGGACTTATGGGCATCTATGTTTTGTTCTGAGTGGACTTATCTCAGTCTAACACTGTCATGCCACTAGACATCCTACTCTGACCTGGTTCCTAGATTCTACTGGCACTGCTTAACAACAAAGTCATTTTCCTTAATAGTTGCTTTGTTAAAATATATGTCACTAGCCTTGCTAAATCTACACAGACTGATGTTTCCTTTGCATAACTTGGTGGGATTCATTGTATTGGGTTATGAGTTGAACACACCTAGATGCCTGTCAGTTGTAGTCAAGTGTACTTATTGAGGAACCCAGAGAAATGTATGGATGTTGACTTTGGCTTGTGCCCATTTTTATCCACCTAACCCTTCAGGAATTTTATTGTTTTATTTATTTTTGGACCTTCTCATCTGCTTGGTCTGGCTTCAGTTTCAGTTGTGGTCTTATGACTGCCAGTATCAGCTCTAGTTGACAGCTACCTCCTGCCCTTTGCTGTCAGGGTCATGCTGTTTACATTACCATCCACAATGTAGTTTTTGGTTTTGATCCTTTCTTAGGATTTGATAATGTCTCCAAGGTGAAATGTTTCCTTGACTCCAGTTTCAGGACTCAGACTACTGACATTTATCTTTATCATAGATTCAGCTTTGAGTATTTTGACACCAAGGAGGTCATTGCCTCCAGCTGCCACTTCACTGTCAGGCTGTGGATAATGATCCCACTTTGGACTCAAGTTTTAAAGTACTGCAGTCCTTTTAATGTCCAGCTGAGTTGGTGTCAGATGCATTTTGGTGCCAAAATGACTTTTCATATTCAAGTTCTTTGGTAACAAGGGTTGTTTCAGCCAGAGCCATCATTCCTTGCTCCTGACCTCAGAAAGGATTCCTTTTGTCAGGGATGACATTATTACTCCTTAACTTGACCAGGAGATGGTGCTATAGTAGTGTAAAGAAGTCTTATCAGTCACTGAAGGGCCACTACTACTTTTGTCCCCTTTGGAAGCTTGAGAACTTGTATTCAATTCTACTGATCTTGTCGGTAATGTATAGGTCCAGATTTTGGTGTTTCTTCTCATAGCCAACAAGTGAGTCTTGAATCCCTGCCTCTTGTGGCAGTATGAAAGACAGTTTTGTCCTGACTTATTTATCTATATCTGTATAGGAAAGATATTTTTCTCAGAGTTCTCCTATCCTAACAGCTACTGAAGATGACCAGTGACTTGAATCCTTTCATGTTATGAGCTTTATACTAGGGGAATCTATACCAATTATTCTTCACAGGGTGTAGTGTGTGTGGCATCTATATCATGTTATCGTAAGCTGATATTGTCAAAAAACGTAATGATCAGCACCAAAATGTCGATCCACTTAAATAATGAAAGCTAATTATGTCGAATCTGCAAATGTCGAATTGTTATGGTTGGCCACTTCGCAATCTGTGCATTTGTGAATGTAAAGCTTAACCACTGATGTGACACACTGTGTGAGTGTAAACAGATAACCAAAACCGCTGTTTCCTTAAATGCATTAAATCCCTGAGTACAACAACTGTTAGAATTCAGATACCGAAAGGAGTGATATGTGCAAAAAGTGTTTTTAGACAACTAGTCTGGTTACAAAGGAAATACGATGAATAAAACAAATGTGCTTATGTGATTGGTGCGTTGATGTAAAAACTGAGCTTATCTACCCTTTGAGAAGCATAGTGACAATTCAAAAGCTCGTCAGAAGTGTATTCTGAGTGTTTACTTAACACTGCTTACATCCTGTACTGTTTCTCAATTGTTTACTTTTCTTTGGTGAAGCAACACAACTTGCCATTACTTGTAACCTCAGTTCATTAACTCTGTTTTGTTCCCGAACCAACACATCAAAGACAGCAGAAATATAACATATATGTCTGCCTAATAATTGCTGTACATGCCTGTGCCATAGTTAGACATAGTTCTGTGTCCTTGGAAATGATAACTCATTCAATTTAGAGACATTCCAAAAAGGAATAGGAAAGATAGGGGGGAAACCATGCACATGATGTCACTCTAGTTTGCACTTTCCCTGGATGGCCTAACATGTACACTTCAGAAAAATATGTTAGCAAATCGTTTCCCTCAAGTGGATAGGTTTTAGAAAGAGTTTAAAAATTGGAAAGTACCTCACTTTCATCTAGAAAAGGTAATGCAATTAGCTTTGTCACTGACAGTTGAAATTGTACACATTTTCCAGGATAGCTAGACCAAGACTCTACACTTTACGCCAAATAGCCTGGGCAAAATGAAATAAACATCCCTTACTTATTACATTACTGAAGTTGTGCTTAACACTTTTTATAGCAGCCATCTCAAAATCTGTCAGTATATATTGTACAGAAGGTTCCAAATTAAAAGATGACAACAAGCTAAATACACACTCCCACAAATAGTTGTACGATTTAAATGACTTTTTTTGTCATTAAGCAGTACAGCAGAAGTAGACATTTACTATTGTCTCCAAAAGTAACGAAGCCATGAATAGTATATAGCTGCCGACAAAGTCATGCTTTGGTTAAGAATATGTTGTTGTTGTTGTGTCGTTCAGCTTTTTCCCGGTTAGGGGTCGCCACAGTGGAACTCCGGCCCGCTAATGATTGACAGTAGATTTTTACGTGACAAGTTGCCGGCCCTGACACACAACCTTCAACGAAGGTACGCCCATTCACGCATGTCTTCACACAGAAGACGCTCTAGCTGAGAATCGAACAGGACAACATATTACTGTGAGGTGACAACGCTACCGCAGCACCATAAACCAGATAATACTGTTACATAGATCCTGTAAGTTTTCCCTAGTGGTGAACACTAAAACATGTGTGCTGGTGGGTAAGTCTACCATTCCTTTCTGAATAAATGTACCATGTTTTAGATAATATTGTGTAGTGTCTATTGTAATCAAAAAAGTGGTTGCAGTAGTGTATGATACCATCTTTTTACACCTAACCTTCTAGATGGTAAATTTACAGTACTTTCAAAAGATCTACTCACTACTACGTCATCTGCAATCAAAGCTAGAGTGTTTCTGCATAATCGAGCTGTTTCTTTTAAAGTATGGCAAACTTTGTACCTCCCTACCCCAGTTGTATCTGGAGCATGATGCTGTGACACTGCTCCTTCAGTAACAGTGATAGCTCTACCTTTACATGTATTTACTAGCTTAAACCTACAGCACCAGTAATGTTTACTTTTTATGCTCCTCTCTAAATTGTAAAGGTAACCAACTATGTCTAACGTTTTGCGATTATGTTGAAACATAACTGTCTGGTAAGTGTTCCAGTACAGGACTGTGAAGTTTCAGCCATCGCTGCAATGCCAATCCAGTTTAACGCACATTGCTACTCTTAGGAAATTTATACAAGGAATAGTTGTTACTTCCGGATGATGAAACCTTTTTCAATTTAATTATTAACAGATACAAAATATGTATAATGGAAATAGTTTGTTGAATAACTTAACGTACAAAAGATTTAAATATTTCCTTGCTATAATTTAGTGTTTTATAAACTTAAACTGATGGAACATCAGTTTGATGTACTACTTCACAGGTTTTGTCTAGGGCAACTATTACTTTTCGACAACTGTTGTTTCGACAAAATTAACTTTTGCTACTTTAGTGGATCGACATTTTGGTGCCAATCATTAAGTTTTCGGCAATATCAGCTTATGATAACATGATATACACGCATGCGTGTGTGAGTGATTACATGCAATATGTGATCCTTCTTGCTGTCCTGGGAAGAGGTGTCCCATTTTAGGTTTTACCAAGCCCTACAGCCTGGTACACTATACTGTTATCCAAATTGTCTCATGCTCCTCCCACTCCTATATGGAGGACGGATCTATTCTGTATGTGGATAGATCCTAGTTGTACCTGCCTCTTCTATATTCTGGAAGGTGCTAATGGAAGTACTACTTTATTTGTCACCTATGATCCTTCTTTGCTAGATTGCAGGCAGGGATTCCTACTTAGAACATATTCAGGATCTATAGCCTGACATGTTGTACAGCATTTCATTCTCCTTAATGTCCTCTTTAAAGAATAACTTTACTGTGTACGACAGTGAATCTTAGTGCCTTCTAACATATTCTTCAGTTTATCTAGTGCTCTCGTTCCTGTACTTAATGGTGCAAGGTCCAGTTGTACAGCTATACTTAGAATTCTTATTCATATGTGTGTCGGAATTCCTAGCATACACCTATATTTACAGTCATACATTCCTTCTTCCATGCACATTTGTGTACTCTCACTTGCATGCATTTTTCTCTAATCCAGAGGTACATGTTTCCACTGAAGTTCAGGAAGATGGCCCCCATCACCACCGTCAATCCCCCTCAGTGGAAGTGAGCCTCTCAACTTCTAGTCATTAGTTTTTTTGTGCTTCATCAGATTATTTACATCAGACCATCTTTCTTCTGAAATTAGGGTAGAAACACAATGCCAGGCATTCTTTATAGTTAGATAAATACTTAATTTTATTTCATGATAGTTTGACATTAAACTTCTTACTTATTCTGTTATTACTTTGACCTCTAGTGTACAGCTATAGATTCAGTTGACAGGGTCCCACTTCTAATCTGGTCCATCCCATCCTAATAGACACTGATCTATTTCATAGCCTACATCAACTGTTCCTATTCTTGTGTTCCGATTCCTTTCATTCTCAAAGAATATGCCTCTACCCCTTTCAGGCAGTATTCCACAAGACCCAACTCCTGTTCTGCTTAAACACTGCCTCATGATTTTTTTTCTTTCCTTTTTAAGAGGCCCCAACCTGAAGGCTCCTCCTATCTGGTATCAGCCACACACAATTCTCTGCCTGGTTCCTTTTCTCAGGAGTTTGAACTTTATCTCCTCTGAAGCACCTCTCATTTGAAACAAGGTTAAAGATGGAACATCATGCATATCCATAGTTAGGTCTGATGTATACTTTTCCTTTCTTTGGGAGTTATGCCACAGAATGCAGACTAGAGGTAGCTATCTGTTGGATTCCCCAGCAGTCCCCATACTTTCTTATTCCCTAAATGATCCATAACCAGGGTAGGACAGTGTTGTATTCCATGCAGTTTATTGCCCTTTTGTTTGCAATAGCTTGCACCTTATTCATCTTCTGCAGTAAAACCTTTTTGGTGTTCTAAGTATCTGATCCTGAGAAACCATCCCACTGTATCATTGTTTTTAGCAGTATAATTTAGGCCATACGTTCATAGGTGCTTACCAACCTATTGATCTGTGAGAATCTTAAGAAATTTAGCCTTACATTCCCATGGTAGTTTTTAGTCCTTATATTTAGCATACAAATAGCCCCTAGACTGGCCAGGCAAGGATATGTTGGGATATTTGCATTTTTCCCTTATGCATGAGTGACAGGGGTGCTAAACTTGGAGTTAATTTGTGACTATCCATACATTCATCCAAATTATATTTGAATATAAAAGGAAAAGTACTTTGCTTTATGTGAAGTGGAAGGTAATTCCATAGAAGTGGTATTTTGCGTGATACAAACGTATCCCTACAACATGGTCTATTTATTTTGCAAAAAAAGAGTTAGATCCCTTGTGTGGGTGTTTATGATACCATTTGGCTTATGAATGTGTAATAGGACTGGCAAAACTTACCCCGGGATTCATAAAGCTTGTGCCAGGTGCAAGCGTAGTGTAGGCGGTATAATACCAAATATGGCCGTCGATCGATTCAGGTAAGATCCAATTCCACGTGCACTACCGGCGTACGCCAGAACCTTGCAGCCCTCAGCTTAGGTATGCTAATCACCCCATGCACAGTGCCACACCATGCAAATGAACGTACATAGCGATTCATGAAGTGGTGCAGGCGTAGCGTAAGCCCACGGAAATGTAAACCAAAAAACATGGCTTACATTTTTCCAAACAGAACATCGGAGCTATGGAAGCGGACCAGACTTATGTATTACAAAGTTAACATATGCCAATGGCTAAATACACAGCCAATGGCATAAGAAAAGATGCACAACACCTAAAAAACAACATTTAATGTCATGTCCACAGTAACGCAAAGTACAACTGCAGGGCATGTGTGCGCAAACTGGAACACAAAGAAAATATATACAAATGTCATAAAATCGCAATGTAATACAAATCAGGATTTCACCATAATACGCAATGGTATGCATGGTACACCACAACCAAGCTGCAAGGGCTGCTAAGGGTCTGTGACAGTGTTTGGCTCGGTAACTATGAATTAGTAGTCAATGCCATGCAAATGAGGCAGGTAATACTGAATCGCAAACGTCCTGCCGGATTAAAGATGTACCATACGGCGCAGCGCTATAACACCGAGGAGTGGCTCAGAGGTATACATGACATCAGCAGTGGGGTGTGCCACCGTAGCTGTAAGCACATTGGAGCAATGCAAATCTGGCCTGGCCATTGCTAAGCAAAGCTGCAGGACAGTGGTGGGGAGGTAGGTTTAGAATCGTTTAGCTGAGAGCACATATGGTGCCCGAAAGCGCATGTGTATGGGGATGAAAACGTGCCCAAAACCCGATAAGCGGATGGACACGCCGCAAACCGTAGCACAAACAGGAAGGTCAGGGGAAGAAAAGAAAGAAATGCCGCAGTAGGATAATTGGAGTACAACTGAGCAATTAACACCTATTAACTCACAGCGAGCAATCGACGGCAGCTGACAAGTCTGCTCGCAGAAACCTGCAAAACAGGATAGGGGAGGCGTTGGATTGCAAAGAAAGGAGAACTGTCATATCAAAGCAAACCTACAGTAGACCGGCAATAGAACACATTACGCAAGATAAGCCAGGTCTAGGAAAATACAAATGAAAGCAGGCTGCTGGATGCATGCCAGAAAATGGTAGGTGAAACATGAAGAAATGTAAAGGGAAGGGCAAGAGGTAATCCACGGCAGCCAAATGTAATTCAACATCAAAGGCACCACAATAGTAGTTCCTGTAGTAAAACACATAAGATACCCTGTAGCTACAAGCATACATACACACCCTATGACATCATCGGTGTTCACAGCACAATAGTATAAAGTGTGAAAGCACCCTACACACACCTGTGTATTCCCAAACACTGCACCATAGGTATAAACACACGGGGAACTTTTAGAATGTACATGTTGGGAGCTGCCATAGCTGTGATTCATCACCATGTGTTAGAGACTGATGGTGTTGTGGAGGATGATGCTGACAACCACCGCAGGCCCCAGAAGAGGAGAAGAGTGTTCAGACCAAGGGTAACCTACCAGGGGCTACATGATCTGGAGATAGTAGAGTGTTACAGGGTGGACAGGGACATCTTACAGCAAATAGTTGAGCTGTGCCGGCCACGCCTGAGAACCAGAAACAACAGAGGGGAACCCATCCCAGTGGACATGAAGGTATGTGTAAGATTGCAAATACTAGCCACAGGTACCTTTCAAAGGCCAACTGGAGATATAATGGGGATCTCACAGGCATCAGCATCCAGGGTACTACACCAGTTCCTGGATGCCATGTTACCACATGCCAATGAACATATATACTTCCCCCAAACTCAGGAGGAGTTGGTCAGCAATATGCATCACTTCCATCATGTGTCACACTACCCGGAGGTACTGGGTGCGATAGACTGCACACACATACATATCAAGTCACCACCCAGTGAGCATGGTAGGTGCTACATAAACCACAAGGGATTCCACTCCATCAACTGCCAGGTCATTTGCAATGGCCAGGGCATTATCATGGATGTGTGTGCTGGCAGCCCTGGAAGCTACCATGACTCCCATATATGGCATGCCTCACAGCTGTATCAGGTATTTGTCAGTGGGGACATCCCACATGCCCACCTTGTGGGAGATGCTGGCTATGCACTGGAGTCGTGGATGATGACTCCCATCAGAAATGCACACACACCCATGCAAGAACGCCATAATGAGGCACACGCACAAACCAGAATCATCATAGAGCATGTGTTTGGGATGCTGAAATCACAGTTCTGTTGCTTGGACACATCCGGTGGAGCCTTGCAGTACTCTCCAGGCACGTGTGCCCACATCGTCATAGTATGTGCCATGCTACATAATATGATCCTGCGGAAACAGCTGCAGCAGGGACAAAATGGTGAAGGACCTCATAACCCACCGCAATTGCAAAGGCCATCACAGGCACAGAGGGATTCAGACCATGAACACACTGCGCCAGCCCCAGTAGGCAGATGGAGGCATGCCCAATATGCCTATGCCTTGGCAAAGAGGGAACGTATCGCACATACTCTGACAGTGTAGGCCCCTATGGACTGACACACCTCTCCACCTGCACACACAGTAAAATGGATGGCACACACACACGACCATCTGTAAATTGTAATGTATAGGTGGCCTACTGTGTGAATCCTACATAGGCAGCCCTCAAACATTGTACACACAACAGCTATTGGAACAAGGAATGTCAACACCTGAACAGTACATGCGCCTATCAGCATATGTTGGTGCTGTGTGTATAGGTTCCTAGATACATCGGTAGGTACACGAACGATTGTCAGAGGCCATACACCAAACGAGGCAAACAGCGCCTGCTGTCGCCACAATATCGAGTAACCAAATGTCGCTCAGTGGAGCAGAGGCAATCGCGGGATCACATGTGTGTAAGCACTGTTCTCCACACACTCTGCAGGATTTCCTGTTGTGTTAATGAGGGGCTCCACATAATGTAATCATGGATGTTGTGTCAAGGCATGGGGTGTACCCATGACAGGTATTCATCACCCCAGCATGCTCCACCAATGGTCATTTGAAGGTGTAGCACATTATTGTGTGTGGCTCACTGTGATATACATACCCAGTGCTGGAGCACATCCAGTAAACATCACATGGACATACCATTAATTGGAATCATCCATATGAAAACTAAATGAGTTACCCATGTGAGTGCAGTATGGAGTAACAGCCGTAGTATACTCCACATACAAAAAGCCATAACACGTGTACAAATCCCAGATGGCCAAGTGGTAAATGCAGTGACTGCTGTGCATGGTCCCGGTCCCACGTCCTGCAAGGGATGTAATGTAATCCTGAAGGCACGAATAATGCATGTCGGATGCAGGTCATCAGATCATGTTTAGCACATGTTAGCGGGAATATGCGTTGCCCAGTGCTGGTAAGCATCATTTAAATATGACTATACGGATATGCGTGAAACAGGGCTAAGCTTCTCTGAATATCACGCAGATTATGGTCAATGATGTCCATAACAGGTGAAACCAGTGTTATTCACCCCTGTACTAATAGCGCCTGCTCTGAAGGGTAAAACGACCACTACCAGGAGTAGAACACGCAATCATGTATACAATCACCTAACACTATGGTAGCCAAGATGTAGCTACGGCAGGTGTGTAATGCGACAGGTTCAGACACAAACGTGCAGAGTCCAGGAAACAGTATACACCGTCAAGTACACAATGAAAGGTGTATTTTGCCTGTCACTTTCTCTGTCAGATATATATATATATATATATATATATATATATATATATATATATATATATATATATATATATATATATATATATATATATATATATATATATATTATAAATATATATATATATATATATATATATATATATATATATATATTATAAATATATATATATATATATATATATATATATATATAATACAGATAGAAAGGGTGATAGAGAGATATATGTTGATATATACGGATTCACCAATATCTGCAAATATATAGATAGGTCAACAACATTCATAAAACCTTGGAGGTACAAATAAATAGGATACCGCCAACTATGAAATGTGTCACATACCGACACGCATAACCACGAGGCTGAAAGACTGAAAGAACACAGTACTGGAACACTAGAACCACGAGTAATATTATCACGATATGAAGGGATATTTAGTTACCGCTGCCGGTGTTGCAGTCCACGTAGGTACTGTGTTCAGCTGTGTTTGTGATTGCCTTAGTCTGTGTATGTGTGTGTTGAGGGTGCCGTGTGCATTTCCATGTGACTGTAATGTGTGTGTGTGTGTGTGTGTGTGTGTGTGTGTGTGTGTGTGTGTGTGTGTGTGTGTGTGTGTGTCTGCATCGTGTGTCTGTCAGTGCCAACTCGGAGGTAGATCATTACGGTAGGTGTGCTTATAGCTAGCCGTAGGCATACGGTTACCACCTGTCCCACATTAGGAGGGACAGCCCCTCCCTGGGCAGTTGTGTCCTGACATAAAACATTACAAAGGGCAACTGTCCGAGATTGCAGGACATTATTATGTCCCATATATTATGTAATAGTTGCATTAAATAGTTATGCCTGTATGTAAGAAACGTAAATGTTACATGCAATATGATAAGTAGCCAAAGTGATACAACAATAAGTATATATTGAGGATAAAAGTATGTGCTATCCTGTGTAATGACTGTGGGTATTTGTCGGCCTGTAAACACTGATGTGTGTCCCGCAAGTGTCCCACAATGGCCATTTTAAAAGGTGGCAACCCATGCCAAAGAGGTTCAGTTACCAACACAACTGCAATGACTGCAAATATCTGGGACAGAAATACACGGGACAGCTGTCATTAACATTCCTTTACATATCACTGTAATTCCGGAGGTATGGAAGTATCAACCTCACCTGCATTCTATATAGAAACCAATTAACAATGGCCCAATGTATATGCCCGTAACAAAAGTCTACTAACTGATAGCTCTTTAATTAGGGAAGGAGCCCACACACATATATGGAATATGTAGAAATGCAAGCCCCACAAACCTGTATATGGTATGTACACCCACCTACATCCCCCACACGCGAAACTATAGCAATACAGACTGTAATTACAGCACAAACATCCAGTCAGTCAATTACATCTGCAGAAGCATTAGCATACCTTGTGAGAGACACATTTAAAGGCGCCATGTGAAATCGTAGCCGTTGTATAATGGAACAAATGGTGATGTTACAGGTTTTGTTTGCAATAGTCCCTTATCAGATGGTTGGGATGACAGGTACACTCACATGTAGAACCACATACTCTAGCCGTCACACGCAATCCACGGGGGACATGAATCCAAACAATCCTTGTCTCTACACATAGCAGTTGCAATTACTCACAACAATACAAGCCATCTCTCCAAAGGTAGGGCAAATGGGAGAATTCAATTATACCCCACTGTTGCCATGTAATTGGTGAATGGAGTAGCTGCACAGCTGATGTGCAAGTAATAAGTCACTTAGGAATACCAATTGGCAGCAGGAAACCACATGTTACAGGTATCGACGTATATAAGGATGACTTGCCAGACATTCAAACCGTATGCTCATACCATAGAACTGTTTAAACAGTGTAAGAGAGATAGTTATGAAAGTCTGGAATGATAACAAGGTATGTAGAACACTCGGTATGTAAGTGTATGTGTAGCCTGTTTTGAATTAATTATTTAGTGTATGTATAGCCTGTTTTGTATTAATTATGTTAGTGTATGTATAGCCTGTGTTGTATTAATTAAAAGTGTCTGCAATGCATAAAGTGGGAAAAGGTATTATGTACTGATGTTTTGCTGAGCATAGTAATGCTTGTAGAAATTGTGTGTCCTGCAGTGGGCCACAAGGTAAACATCACAGACACCACAAGGGATGCTACATGAGGGCTTTAAACAGAACAATTCCATACCACCCACCGTCAGTGGTAGGGTATGTCCAACAAGTACGTGCCATAGCAGGGGATAGTATATGTCAATATACTGTCACAGCAGGCATGTGTATGGGCATATAACGACAATGACATGTCTAAGGTAGTCCTGCTGTGCAAGTATGCTTTGCATTATGGGATACTATGTAACATATGTGTAATGTACAGTATTGTAGGTAGATATGTCAGATATTCTACACAGCATAACAGGCATATTATGCATACCAAAGGTATCGTCTATTGGCATGTATAATATACAATAACAGGATACATATGGCTTGTATTCACGGGACACTGTAATAGCATGATAGCTAATCTAAATGGAAGAGCTACTCAATTAACCATGCACAAAGGACATGTAATAGCTTCACAGGTTCATAGTGGGGTACTATGCAGTCTGGCAAGTCTATGCGTAAGCTCAACTACAGTGTTCACACCAGCGGCACCTCTCTACGGTAGTGTCCTGTCTGTGAACAGCAGAGCCATGTGTTACCTGCACCTCTGCACAGTACAGCCACTGCAGTGATCCCTGGTATACATGTGTCTCCCATCCACCAAGTGAGGTATCACATGAACAGTGCTACTGAGTGTCCCTGCGTGATGTACATAGGAATCATGTCCCAAAGCATGGTGAGTGTCTGGTTTGGGTATGTAACCCTCAAGCACATCCCACTCATCGTTGCATGTGTGCACATATCCATGAGCATGTTGCTGACAGTGGCTTTTGCTTATGTCGCTTATGTGGAGTATATCCATGAATATTGTTGTGGACATGGGCCCTGTCTGTTCAGTGGAGGTCACCCCTGAGTATGTAATATGCAAATGTGTACAGACATGGTGTCCGTCGTTCTGCCGCATACGTCAACCGTCGGAGCTCAATAAACATCATGGCGTGTTAATGTTGTGGTATGTAAAGCCGTAGCTGTTGTGTAAGGTACACCCTAAATGGGGTGTTGTACCCTTGAATGTGTGTATACGTCTGGAGTTCAGAGGTACAGTGGGTGCCTATGTTCCAGCTACAAACCCAGTACAGATAAGTGTGGCCACGTAGAAGGATATCCACGCGACAGTGGCAATATGGTTATCAAAGGAGTGGGTGCAACATACGTGTGTACTACGATCACGTACAATGTAACATGTATGTAGGTGACTACCACTTATGTGATAGTCAGTGGGCGAATGGTGTAATGCAAAGGGGATGTTCATGCACTTTGTGTCATGCAGCTTGAGGCCATGATATTGATATCAGGTATCCGTCACAGTGACACCCTTATGGAGGGAGTCAGTATCAGCTGGTGGATCAATCATGGCACTTTGTATGCAGTTGTCTGTAAAGCTAGGCAGGGAAAGTCCCTCTATGCTAGCCTGTACCTCAGGGAAGCATATACCGAACATGAGGGGCCCTATGACTGAGGACTGTGGTACGCCAAGTGTAACTGAAATACAGTAGGTACTATGGTATGCTACCCTCATTGTGTGTGTCCTGTCCGTGAGCCACTTTGCATAACATCCTGAGACATAGGGGTCGATGTGCAGGTGGATGTTTACGTTGTCAATACCAGAATGGAGAACAGTGCTAAAAGGCAATGAGAGGACAATGTAGGCTGTGTGGACCCCCTTACCATCATCAACTACCCTGGTAACTGTATCAAAAGAGTCCACCAGGTGTAGGAGCCATGCTCTGGCCCTAACAAGTCCAACCTGGGTGCCATCAAAGGACCGGAGCCCACCAATGTCTCTGTGAATGACTTCCATGATGATGTGCCCCATAGCCTTGCAGAACAGTCCAGTCAGGTGTATAGGGCAATAGTCCCCCTCGTGCATTGTGGCGCCACCTGTGTGGAGTGTGATAACTGTTGCTGTGTGCCATTCAGGGGCCACAATGTCTGATACAAGGCTATTACTGAATATGGTGGCCAAGTGGGGAGACATGTCGTTCAGAGATTTGTGTAAATCACAGCCTGGGATGTTGAACAGTCACATGGGGCCAGTGTTCCAGGCCATATAGAGTGCAGGTTAGTACTGTGTAGGTGTGACCACAGGGACACCGCAATGTTCCTGCATGGATTGTGGTCCTGTAGGGAGTGAGAGGGTGTAATGGTAGCATTGAACCCATCCGCCAGCATGTTGCCAACATCACCTGGTTCTGTAATGTTCCTGAGTAACTGTTGTATGTCAGAGCAGCTGTGGGTATTGCCATTGACTACTGACATACCTCCATAATGCCTTGTGGTACACTCTGGAATGTGTCGCAGTAATGTTTACGTAGCTAGTTTTGGAGTATGTGATGAGGGATCCTGTAGCCCTACTGAGGCTGACCAGTGAGCTACCCCACCCATGGGATTGTACTCCACTTTGCAACAGCCTCCACCTGTTGTTGTAAATTATGTCCATGGAACTGGACCCCCAGAGTGGCATCCATTATCTGGTGGGTACCATCATGGCTCTGTGTGGAATAGCATGATCCATGCAGTCATGTAAGTGCTAATGAAGTGCACTGGGGTATGTTTCAGCATTTGTATGTGCATTGTCCATCTGCATGGGTGTCATGATGTTAACTACTGCTGTCATAAGACGTCTGTAGTAGGTGTTGTAGTACTCTTGTACTGTGTATGCTGTGAAGGGTGTGGTGCCAGGATGTGGATAACAAGGGTGATTAGCATATGTTTGGAATCCACCAATGAGGGGATAACCCCAGGTGTGGAACACCAGTCACATGTTGGTAGTGTCCACGTCAAGGATATTGTTGGTCTTGGAGGTGGTGTGTATGGGTTGATCCAGCCGAATGGAGGTTATGAATCCCGGACAGTGTTGGCCGAATGTGTCGGTACATGAGTGGCTATCCCAGTTAAGTGTGGGGTAGTGTCAGTCTCACATCAGTAGTACCTGTCTAGGCCCTACTGTCCAGTACACGAAGAAATGAGGTCTGGTAACTGTGGGGTATGTTGTTGAATCCGTAGCTTGTTACAATGTGTACAGCAGTTCTGGCCACAGTTAATTGCACGTGGAGCACTTCTGATGCATTGTGCTAAGTAACTAGCCAGGATATGTGTACAACATAGTGGAATATGGGAACACCTCAGCCGTGGGTGTGCCGGTCCAGGTTACATGACTGAAAGGTATGGTCTGTGTATAACCTGTCATTGCAAGTGTGCTCTGCAGAGTCTAGAGGCAGGTCCCAATCACTGCAGAGATATTGAAGTGGTCCATTATAAGGAGTGCCTTGCCTGCGTGCATCGTCAGAGATAAAGATGTCAAGCTTTGCATCACATGACCCCATGCTTTGCTTGCCTGTTCCCATTCTGGTGATGAATGTTATGGGAAACTGTGCAAGACAGGCAGTATAGATGCAGCAAGAGCCTTACATGTTATCTGTACTCCCAGGACTGACAGGTGCAGGTCATCTGTGCCAAAGCATCGCGTTTTGTTGACCATGTCAGTCAAAGCGGACAGATACCAGATGCCTGTGGAATGACAGCAGAAGCATAGGCAACTGTTGAAGTGACACAGTCAGTCATTGTACAGTGGTAACAGGTCCGGATGAATGCATAATGCTCCCCAGGGCTTGGCCCATACCTTCAGGGCTACAAGACCGGTGAGCTATTGCATGTCCCTGCACACGTAGTCTGTGAAGTTGCATCTCAGGGCAATCACACTAACATGGAGAATGACAGTCAAATTGTACCTGGTGAGGTGTGGCATGGGTGCATAGGTTATGTTGCAGAACCAGTTACCCGACAGCAAGATGTAAGCAACTATCGCCTTGTGTAGCCTGCTGAGTGGAACATCAGTGTGACTGCCTACAGAGTCACCTATGACTGGTGTGTTGTGTATGTTATAACACCCTATTGGCTGTATGTGATGGGCACACATGAGTCTGTGGGCTATAAGTTATTGTTGTTGTGTTTGGTGATGGGGGCTGCCTTTGGTGCCTACACAGAGTATGGAGAGGTACTGCACAAGTTGTACTCGTATGTGTGGCCTGTGGTGGTGGAGATCTTGTGAGACTATGTGATGAGTGGGGTGTGTTGTGAATGTTACGCATCCCCACATGATTGTCAGGTTCAGTCAGGGTTGGTGACAGCATTACCCCCAGCAGGGCTGCATATGTGCATCTCCCACAGGCTGTAGTGTCATAGGTTGGGAGGTGAGCATTGACTGTGTACATAAGACAATTGCTCTATTGCCACATGTATGACATATTCATCATATAGACAGGCAATAGCACTGGTACGTGACAGTTGGACATGCCTGTATATACAACCATGTCTCACAAGATATGTGAGTTACATGTGTACAACAGCTGTTGGACTGTGAGCAAGCTGGAAATGTAAGGACAGACAGTGTACTTGTGAGAAATGGTTTGGAATTGGTGCTATATTAATCGGTAGCTCATGAAGTGCTCACAAGTTCTGAACAAGTGCTGAGCATGAAAATACAATACAGATAGGGTGTTGGATAATATCAACCCACAAATGGTGACGACAGTCATAATTGGTGGCACTGCACTATTACCCTGCTGAGTATGGTATGCAAGTCCATGAACCATTATCAATGTAGATGTTAACAGTACAGATGTACATGACAGTTTGGATGTTTGACTACATATACCTCCGTATGTCACAGGAGTGTTCTACCAGTGGTCTGTTGACAGAATCAACACTACAAAAGGTGCCAGAGTGACATGTGCATATCACACCAGTGCCAGCTACAGTAAAACAGGATTAATGTGTTGTACGCCACCCTCATTGTAGCCCATACCACACAGACAAATGTGAGGCATGTGTGTATGTAAGGATGTGAATGGCCATGACCTATGAGCAATAGCTGTCTCAGTGTTGTGAACAACATACAGAATGGGCTTTGTGGGTGAGGTGTGTGACATATGTGCACATTCCGACAGATGATATGAGCATTGTCACCACTAGGTGAATATCCCTGTACCCATTAACTATCACCTAGGCTGCGGTCAACATTATGGACACTGTGTAAGGGATGGTGCTGTGCAGTTCACCTTCCTGAGTTGGTGATGTCTCCAGGCCCCTTAGGTAGTCATATGAGGTACCCATGTCATGACAGGGTGCCATCCATGAGCATGGAGATCATTAGACAGGCATACACAGCACTCGGGTGACCAATATTGGATCACATATCACCTTTAAGGGATATTGGCCATGCGTGGATGGGCGATACCAGCTTTCACAATCCTCACCTCCACTATGCAGCATGCTGTCTACCTTGCATAAAGACATGTGCTACACTATGATGTTGGACATGCTACATGTCCATATCCTGATCTGAAAGACATACGTCATGGACAGCCACCATCCTACTACTAGAATCGCCACATGCTGGACAGATCCCTGTGCCATACATGTGGCATACTCCCACCATACCATGCAACCCTGTCCATCAAAGCTGCACATGTCATCTCTTTCATACATGGTGTGATGACTGCATGGTAGATGTAGTATCAACTGTCTAAATCAGTAATGTGGCACTGATGCACCTCACAGTGGCAAAATGGCTGTCGGATACAGCTAGAAAACCTTGCCCGTACATGCTATAGTTGATAACCATCCCTGCGAATGACGTCCGAATAGCCATTGTCCCATGTCTATCACATGTGCAACACAGGCGATCCGTGGCAGAATGTTGAACTGCTGTACAGTGCCGTGTAGATATATATGGCAAAACACATGCATGTAAAGGTTTCCATGTGTATGTGTGCATTGTCACTGCTCAAGTCCATTAAGGCAGTGTATGTGTTGATATGTGACATATACACGGCATCAAGGTCAACAGCATTACCGTGGACACATCCAGGCATGTGCTGATAGGTAAGAACACCAGTGCAGGCAAACAGACATGCCCACATCAAGACAGCATTCACATGGAGTATGAACAATGTAATGAGGTGACACACATATATGGTGATGATATCCAATGCATAACGGGTGTTACATGTGTGTGACACAAACATGTCAGTCATGTCAGTGTCATGATGATCTGCAAAGATAACTATGCAGATGTACTAGATTTACTAGAAATGTATGTGCAGCAGTATCTCTGTACATCTCTGATACTGTGACCTGTCACCATCATTATGTCTTACAGATAATGCCTCGTACATGCCTGCCAGCATACAGCCGCCAGGAGGATGATGTCCTCATCCCATACCTCCATGACAACTACAAGGTGTTGTTCAGCCATGTGCCACAGCATGCCCAGCAGCGTGACAACCTGTGGCAGGATCTTTGCAGGAGGGTGAATGATATGGGTGGCCATAACCGCACCTACCAGCAGGTGCGCAGACTCTGCATGGACTTGATACGACATGAAAAACAGCGTGCCACTGCAATCACCAGGGAACAAGGTTGAACAGGTGGTGGGCCACCAACCCAGCCCCCACTCACACACACCGAGGAGCTACTGGCTAGTCTGGGGACACCCTCAGAACAGCATCCACAAACACTAGCTGCCATTGTGGAGGTGGGTGTCTCCCAACCAATGAGCCTGGAGTTGTCTGGTAAGTCAGGACTGCACATATGACTATTATATCCCATTTAGTTCCATGTATCACTGTACATTATGTAATGTAACATCATATGCAAGGTATGTTGACACACATGCTGCATACTACAGTATGCTACCCTGTGTATGCACACATGTGCATACTATATGCTATTGTACAGGCGAATGTGTTAACATGCACAGTGCACCCTGTGCCTGTCATACATTCATGGATAATGTTCAAACTGCTGTGTCACCCCTGTACAGGTACCTCTGGCGTGCCGCACAGACATCAGTCCTTGCAGGTGAGACTGTCATCAGTATCAGGCATGTTAAAGCATAGATCTATTCACCATGTGGCCAGTTAACACTTGTACACTTGATGTTCGGTCCAGTCACGATATACAGGTCGCATCACCCATCATTCACACTGGCTACCCATGTGCAATATATACACACGAAATGATACACCAACATGAAACCACAGTATTTGTCATTGCTACATGTGTGGACATATGTACTATACATTGGAACAACACGTGTGGTATGCAAACAGTACCACACAGTGAGCTGTGATATGGGCAGCCCACAGGAGTCACCATTGTGTTATATGCCCCTGCAATGGGTGCACACATTGTGATGTGCCATCTGACATGTCCCAGACACGTAATGTTCCGGCTGAGATATTGTCACACTATCCCATAACCCATACCCCACATACCAAACATACAACCCATTGTCTGCATAGCCCTGTGGATGATGACATATATGACATCTATGGGTGTATGTCATATGTGACAACACAGACATGTGAGATAGAGGCCATCACACACATTTGGCCAACACATGTGCACACATGGCCAAGGGGGATGGCCAGAGACACGTAGCCACACAGTAGATGTGATGTGTATACACCCTGTTGCACATTGTCCACACATGATCCAATTATAGCCTTAGTTGACTGATTATACAGTTGATGTGGTACACTGGACATCCTAAAAGCCTGTGCACAGCTAGTGGAGGTGTCACTGAAGTCTACCATATAAGATGTGTTGCACATCACGACTGTGTCATAGCATGACAGTAGTCACCTGTACAGCTTCCACAGACATTTACACCACATCAGGCCACAGATGCTGTACATTTCCCTTGCTGCTGTAGGACATCACCATTAGCTGTGCACTTCATGTGTGTGTGGTACATCAATGTCATGTGGGACATGGTGAATTGACAAGTCTGCTATGTGTGGACATGGTTGCCAGGCAGCCAAGACTCTGTAGTAGTTGTGCAGGGGTGTCATCTGTAGGTCCTCCAGTGACCTGTCACATGACACAGCATGGTTTGGTGTATATACACCTCAGCATCGTGGCTCACAATCCACAGTTATTTCATGGGTATGCATGCAATTATGGCTGTGCAATGTGTACATATTATGCACTGTATAGCAATATAGATGCCTCATGATGCCATGCAATGGCACAGTTTCTGTACTTCACACTGTATAGCAATGTATACAGCTCACACTACCCTTCCATGCTCATGCACATTTGCTAAACATGCATTCTGTCTGTAGGGCATACAGACAACATCGCAATGTGATGCCCATTACGATGCTGTACATGTGTCAGGACACCATTGTGTCAGACATGTATGCATGTTAATGCACATGTCAGCAGATTACATGTCAAGATCACGTCAGCCATGTGTACTGTTATCCTGTTCTGGTCCACATGGTGTATCACGGGGATACATGCATACTACCATGATTGTGTGAACTGCATGGCTACTGATATGACACTTGCTTGCTGTAGTGTGCACCCCAGGGAGGTATGCTAACTAACACTATTAATGTCTGAGCTGCATGCTGTCTGCTGTATCACATGCATGCTGCATGCCGGCTGTCAAATCACATGCATGGTTGTCTGTGTGTGTCGGTGTGGGTCTGTGTGTATTCTAACTAACACTATTAATGTCTGAGCTGCATGCCGTCTGCTGTATCACATACATGCTGCATGCCGTCTGTCAAATCACATTCATGGTGTGTCTGTGTGTGTCTGTCAATGTGTGTGTGTGTGTGTGTGTGTGTGTGTGTGTGTGTGTGTGTGTGTGTGTGTGCGTGTGTGTGCGTGTGTGTCACTGTGTGTGTGTGTCACTGTGTGTGTCTGTCTGTCACTGTGTGTGTGTCACTGTGTGTGTGTGTCTCTGTGTGTGTGTCTGTGTGTGTGTGTGTGTGTCTGTCACTGTGTGTGTCTGTCACTGTGTGTGTGTGTGTCACTGTGTGTGTGTGTCTATTGTAATTTAAAGTCTTTCTTTGCATTCACAGGTGATGTAGGTGCATTACCCTCCTGCGGTCCATCTGATGTTAGTGTCCCCACAGATACTAGCAGTGATGAACATATGTATGAGGTACAGGCAGGGTTGTCAGGGGCTGAATCTGTGCCAATGGTTGCCATCCCAGCTATGTCCCCCTCTTCCCCGCACACAGTTCTGCTGCCAACACATACCACATCACCAGTGGCCGTAGAGGAAGGACAGTCAGCATCTGTTAGCGTGGAACAGGAACGTGTGGTGGCTACAGAAGGTGTGTCTCCACACCATGGTGTCAGTGTAATGACTGCAGATGTGCCACACAGGCATGTGGCCGGTGCTGCTCGTAGGAGGACCTCTGGCAGACATGCACCTGCAGGATAGAGTGCAGCAGCTGGTATCACCAGATGCATGTTCCAGACTGTAATGGCAGCACAGGCACATGCTGAATGGCAGAACAGAGAAGGGCAGAGGCTGCAGAGGGCTGCTATCTGTACTCTAAATTACAACATCCAGGCATTGGCAAATGCTCAACAGCAGATTGCTGATGTTCTGGACAGGCAATTGGGTGACATGGTCAGAATCCTTGACCGTGGCATGGCAATCCATGAGCATGAGCTGTCTGTGCTGGAACATATGGTAGGAGTGAGGCATAGGCCATGTGGACGTAGGCCAGCTACACCACCTAGTGCAGGTCAACGTGAGCATGCAACCTCACATGTCCGTTCCCATAGTGCCAGTAGAAGTAGCAATGCAGCTGCTGCTGCGCTGTCCACACCAGTACACAGCGGGCTACATGGACGTGGTCCTGGACGTTCCCAGTGGGGACATGGTTCCAGTGGACATGTGTCGTCGGACAGTAGCCAATCTGTACCTCCGCCTGGTAGTGCCTGTGCAACCCTTGGCAGGCACAGGTCATGTGGCCGTGGCCGGACACAGTGGGCTGTACAACCTGGTCTGTACAATCTGGAGCTGTCAATAATACCCCTGTGTAGGCCTCACAAAAGGCAGAACTGTGTGCACACATACACGCACACGGCAAACACATCTGTAGGGCACCGCAACACCCACATGCATAACCACCACACATGTCCAATCAGATCACCAGCCCTTACCCACACACATGATGTCATCCATTGGTGCAGCCTATGCCCCTGGCAAACATTATCACCCTGTGCATATGATGAAGCCTGTGCCACATCCCTGTCATCCAAACCATCTGTGCAGGGCCATGCTCAAATGGTCTGATGCACAGGGTGAACAGAATAGTGAGAGAAGTGTATATTACATTAGTTGTGTAAGAATAGTGAGAGAAGTGTATATTACATTACTTGTGTAAGAATAGTGAGAGAAGTGTATATTATATTAGTTGTGTACTGCTGACATGCACCAAACATACCATGTTGTACAGGTTTAACATGCATTGTTATATGTTCACAGTATGTGTCTCAGTAACAACAGTAACAGCATGTTGGTAATGATGCTCTGGTTCCCTCCTTATGGTCTACTTGCATGTGCCTACAGGTAGCAGTGTTTGCAATCTCCCATGTGTAACTGTGAAGTACTCACAGGCACGTATGGCAATATCAGCATGCTATACATAGCCTCAACCTGACTGTTGGAAAGGCTAACATACCACAGATGTCCACACATATACTGATCCAGAAGCATGTGGGCAGTTTAATGGGCTACAGTGGCTAGAGATGTGACATCCATACCAGGTCACATCACAGGTATGTTGACATGGTGTAGGGAATGTACACAGCAGTCCGGCCAATGATAACGTTAGAGGCCACTTGATAGCATGAGGCCTCACTGTGTAGCAGTACTACCCTGTCACGTTACAGGAACATGCCCACACTCACGGGGTCAACAACACTATAACGAACACCCCATAGTGTTGAGGTGAGGACTCCTGCCTATGTGGTCATCACCCTCACAGTACTGTGCACCCACACGACGTGATACAGAGAAAGAACATGTACAGGTAGCCGGTATGGCTGAGACCGATGGCATCAACAGGGTAGTAGACTGCATCGCCATGAGTGGTTAGGGATCCTATGTGTTCTGTATGGTAGCATACACCCTCACTCATTGCACCAGACAGCCATACATACACACACACACACACACACACACACACACACACACACACACACACACACACACACTGTGGAGACCACAAATGTCATTCACATATGGATAGCTGATATGTGTGTGATACACACACCACCCCTGCCTACGTCATGCTTTCCACACTGCAGTATGTACAGATCTCTACAACAGTGTACAGGGGTGTGTAACAATTGGGATGTATTCCCCACCATACGTGGCATATATGGTCACACAAGCAAACACCCATGGCAGTACTGTGAATGATACACCTGCTAAATGATGATACGTCTGACAGACATACAGCAGTATTGGCCACATTATGTGTACCAACGCTACATTCAGCAATTGTGTTGCTATATGCACAGGGGAGGATGTAAGTGTTACAGGTGTCAAGTGACTTACAGTCAGTAAAACCTGACCGCTGTGTAGGTTTTATGTCTTCACCATCAAGTAACAGCAACATAGCGTACTGTTTGCACATGTAATGGTAGGATAGTGTGTGACACACCTGTGAGCCGTCCCCGGCAAACATCCATCTGCACAGGTGGATCATCACTTTATGTACACAAATCCATCCATACCTGATGTACATCCTACCGTACTGTCAGTATGTCACCATATACAGGTGTCAATGATGGGGCTGCATTGCAACTGCATGTTGTAGTTGGGCACAGATGAGTTACATACATCAGTTATTGCACATGCATGGTAGGTGCATGCACACTACAAATTGTACATGTGTGTTGATCCTACATGCCTGTCATGTAGCCATGTTTGTATGCATTGCAATTGGTGGACATGTGTGATGACAAACATAACACATGGACTGTTGTATGATATGATGGGTGTCATGGGTAACTAGTACAGAGGGAATGTGTCCTCGGTCAACATTGCTACCTCATGTACTGTTAGCATTCAACAGCCATGGACCCACCTTCCATTTGCATGCGTGTGATTGCTGTAGCCACTTGTCTGCACGGAGGACAGCAAAAGCTATGCTATGTACATATGTGTTGTGTGTGTCGTCCATGCACATATCCACTGTGATTACATGTATGTCATATCCAAACATGTGTGTTCTTTGGTGTACAGCGATAGTCATCTGTCACAGCTGTGTAAGACCCAGGGCCCCTGGTATGTGTAGAGCTGACCTGGTTATGTACAGTGGTATTATTGCAATGCATAACACATGATGGAACCCTGTCGGTGCATGTGTAGTCTGCACAGTTGCTGTAGACCTATGTAGAGTCCACTGGTCATGAGTCACACAGTGTTGTGGTAATGTATGGCTGTGTATTGCTGGTCCAATGACATGGTGATGTCTGAGGGCTACATTGCAGACTGTGGTGTGTACCTCTGTGATCTGCACCTGAGACATCTGTGATGGCTCTTGAGTGTGTACTGGTCAGTACATGTGAGTGGCCTTCATGTACATGGGGACTGTAACGCCATACTGTGCCCTTCTGTGTTTAAAATCCGTGTGCATGCAAGATGGCCCTTTGCAACTGCTGTGTGTGAGCATGCCCAGTATGCCATTGTGTAGATGAACAAACAGTACATTCCAAACTGCGCCCTTCCGTGTTTAGAATCCGTGTGCATGCAAGATGGCCCTTTGCAACTGCTAAGTGTGTGAGCATGCCCAGTACGCCGTTGTGTAGATGGACATACAGTACATTCCAAACTGCGCCCTTCCGTGTTTAGAATCCGTGTGCATGCAAGACGGCCCTTTGCAACTGCTGTGTGAGCATGCTCAGTATACCGTTGTGTAGATGGACACACAGTACATTCCAAACTGTGCCCTTCCATGTTTAGAATCCATGTGCATGCAAGACGGCCCTTTGCAACTGCTAAGTGTGTGAGCATGCCCAGTACGCCGTTGTGTAGATGGACACACAGTACATTCCAAATGGACATGTGATACTAAGTGTGTGGGCATGCCTAGTGACACCTTGTGTTGGTGATGTGCCTCTGTGTATGGGCATGGCCATTGACATCCTGTATAGCGATGGTGGTCATCCAGGCAACAGATGTCCCTTTTCAACGTCACAATGGATGCCTACATTAAACACACTGGTTGACTGTCTTGAAGGGTGTACTGTCTGTGGCACGTCCCGTATCTATGTAGTGTTGTTTTAGTGCTCCATAGATATTTAGTTGCCCCAATCACACCACTGCCATGTGTTTGTCTACGTCTGCCTTGGGACAGTAATATGCTTTCAGACTGCTCACTCTCTATACAGTCCCTATCGGCGTCCTTGCCTTTGCGGATGATGTCATCCACCTAGAAGTATGCCTCTGGGAGTGCTGCATTCAGTAATCTCAGTAGCGCATTCTGTAACTGCGTAATGCTGTAGTGTGATAAGGTAGTTAGGTGTATGTTCGACTCCCAGCCCTGCCAAGCGTGTGCCTCTGTGTGTGTGTGTGTGTGTGTGTGTGTGTGTGTGTGTGTGTGTGTGTGTGTGTGTGTGTTTCCAGCTGCCTGGGGACACAGTAATGCTTTTAGATGCCTCACACCACATACTTTCCCTATCGGCGTCTTTTCCTTTGTGGATGATGTCATCCACCTAGAAGTATGCCTCTGGGAGTGCTGTGTCCAGTAATCCTGGTAGCACGTTCTGTAACTGCATAATGCTGTACTGTGATAAGGTAGTTAGGTGTATGTTCGACTCCCAGCCCTGCCAAGTGTGTGCTTCTGTGTGTGTTTCCAGCTCCCTGGGGACACAGTAATGCTCTTAGACACCTCACACCACATACATTCCCTATCGGCGTCTTTGCCTTTGCGGATGATGTCATCCACCTAGAAATATGCCTCTGGGAATGCTGTGTTCAGTAATCTCAGTAGCGCGTTCTGTAACTGTGTAATAATGTAGTTAGGTGTATGTTCAACTCCCAGCCCTGCCAAGTGTGTGCCTTTGTGTGTGTGTGTGTGTTTCCAGTTGCCTGGGGGCACAATAATGCTTTTAGACGCCTCACACCACATACATTCCCTATCGGCATCTTTGCCTTTGCAGATGATGTCATCCACCTAGAAGTATGCCTCTGGGAGTGCTGTATTCAGTATTCTCGGTAGCGCGTTCTATAACTGCGTAATGCTGTAGTGTGATAAGGTAGTTAGGTGTATGTTCGATTTCCAGCCCTGCCAAGTGTGTGTGCTTTCAGCTGCCTGGGGACATTAATGCTTTTAGACGCCTCACACCACATACATTCCCTATCGGCGTTTTTGCCTTTGCGGATGATGTCATCCACCTAGCAGTATGCCTCTGGGAGTGCTGTGCTCAGTAATCTCGGTAGCACGATCTGTAACTACATAATGCTGTAGTGTGATAAGTTACTTAGGTGTATGTTCGACTCCCAGCGGTTCCTCTGTGTGTGTGTTTCCAGCTGCCTGGGGACACAGAAATGCTTTTAAACGCCTCACACCACATACATTCCCTATTGGCATCTTTGCCGTAGCGGATGATGTCATCCACCTAGAAGTATGCCTGTGGGAGTGCAGTGATGCCGGAACTCAGTAGTGCGTTCTGTTACTGCATAATGCTGTAGTGTGGTAGACTAGACAGGTAGATGCTCGATTCCAGGGCATGGCAGGTGTGTGCTTGGCAGTTATAGTGTATGTGTTGGTATCTGTGGATGGCCAGCTGCAGGATATGTCCAGTTTGTTTTATTGCTGACCTATTTAGTGTCCACAGCCCACATGTTCTGCCAAGACACTGGGTTGTCAACACATACAGTCGCCAATAGGTCTGGTGAGTAACTGTCAGCAGCCCTATCTTACCCTTGCTATGGTCTGACCCGTGTGACGCAACATAACACACATGCCTTGATATTAACAATGCTACATGATGCAGGTGGCACATGTAGTTTCCTTTCCATTCCTGTCTAATGCATTGCTGTCATGTGGTTCGCTGTTGTGATATAAATGCCATATCTACATATGTGTGTACATGTATATGTGTGTATGTATATATACATATATGTATGTCCATGTATATATGTCTACAAATAATATATGTAGATGTAGAGATGGACATAGATGTGAACATATGTCTGGGACATCAGTACTATTGACTATTTGTGCTGGATGATCTGTACGTGATAACCTGGGATCTATGTATATCTGCCATGGCGTGGTATTAATGCACATCATCTGTGGTGTGCAGGGCCATGGGTTGTAGTTGTGTAGACACCGGTTATTTTGTTGCTGGGCAGACCATGGGACATCGAACATGGTGATGGTAAGGCACCTGTTGCCAGTTGTGTGTGGATCTGAGTGACACTGAGCAGTGGTTAATATGTTGCAGGTTTGGTATGGGTCATATAACTCTTCATTAGAAGACTATACTATGCAGATGAGGTTGACTATGGTGTATCACATTTATCACCAGGGTGTGCTGCTGGTCCCTGGAGTGTATGTGTGTAGTCAGCCAGGTGCAGGTCTCGCATATAGTTGACAGCATGGGAGGGGGGTCAGGCATACTGTACGTACATTGCAGAACTGTGCCTCGGGACTGCTCCTCCCTTAGCAAACCTAAGCTAGGGGGTGTGTCTATACCTGCCTGGTGACATTGGGAGGGATGACAGCAGTGGTGGGGTAGTCAGGGTGTACAGGCTGCACAAACAGGTGTTGATCAGCACAATCAGCTGATGACATGGCCAGCCCACACATGAACAGTACATTAATGTGAGCAAGCAGCATACACACATGTTTCGTCCACACTCTACACCACCGGTGTTTATCTGCAGGGACATTTCATGACACAGTCCAACCAAATGACATGGGCTGCAGCAGGCAACATATATCAACATGTGCAGGAGGCTGGGGCAGTGCGGATGTGTATGCTGCCAAACAACCCTTACTGGGGTGACATAAGACTTTATAGACCGGGGGTGACTTACCAGGGTTTACATGGGCTGGGGATGTTGGAGCACTATGGTGTGGACAGAGACCTCCTACAGCAGCTTGTTGACCTGTGCCTAACACATCAAACAGGCCGAGGGGAACACATCACAGTGGATACCATGGGAAGTGTTGGCCTAGGTGTACTAGCCACAGGTACCTCACACAGCACAACTGGGGATATCATGGGTATCTCACAGGCATCTGCATCCAGAGTATTGCACCAGTTCACAGATGCCATGTCAACACATGCTAGTGAGCATGTACAGGTCCTCCACACACATGATTAGTGGACCAGCAATATGAATCTGTTCAACCACATGGATGAGTACCCTGGGGTACTGGGTGCTATAGCCTGCACACGTAGCACCACCAGGGGAGCAGGGTAGGGCCTACAGTCAGTGCAGGGGCATACCCTCCAATAGCTAGGCCCTATGCGATGGCCTCGGCATGAGATTGAATGTGTGTGTGTCTGCCCTGGAAGCTGTGATGTGTCCGATATATGGTGTCTGACACAGCTGTAGCACACCAATGCCTATGTGGACATCCCCTACAGTGTCCTAGTGGGGGATGCTAGGTAAACACTGGTGTAGTGGCTTATAACACCCATCAGCAATGCACACACACCTGAACAGTCACACCATACTATGGCAGATGCACAGGCAAGACATATACATGTGCATGTGTTTGGGATGCTCGGTTCACAGTTCTGGTATCCGGACACATCTGGTGGGGCTCTGCAGTATTCACAAGCTACATGCATACATGTTGTTATGTTATTTGCTATGCTACACAATGTTATCCTGCAGTAACAGTTGCAGCAGGAACAGCATGGGGCAGGGCCACACAGCCCAACACCATTGCCAAGGCCTGTACAGGCACAGTGTGACTTGGTGAAGGAACTACCTGAGTAGGGCAAAGTTGGTGACAGCCCGTGCACAGTATGACCTGCCCTTGGCAAACAGGCAACACAAGGCATATGCACTGACACAGTAGTTACCCACAGATTTCCCCTCTCTGACCAGCACACAGTACAATGGATGCCAAACATGACAGTACCTGTGCTCAGCCATGTATGGGAGGTGCACTGTGTGCATCCGACATAGGCAGCACTCCAGCACTGTCCTCCAGTCTGTAACACAACCAGGGTATGTCTATTGACCTAACAAGTGGCAGTTGTATTAGAATGTGTACTTACCCATTGCTCTGGTATGTATGTGAGCATACAAGTGACTGTGGTGGCCATATGTTAGGGCAGCAGACAGTACACATCCATAGTGGCACCATGACCTCTGTAGCACATATGGGGGTCACAATGGTAGGCTGTAGCACACAGGGTGTCCTAACCCACTGCAGATTATGGGCTGACCATCATGTGTGTCTGTACAGCCCACACACGTTCCATGCAGCTGGACAGATGTGGACCAATACAGACAAATGATATACGATGGCCTATGGATATGCCCAATGACTGACCCCAACCCCCTATGGCACACACAGATGACAGCAGGCCAGGCTGTTTGATGTAGGATGTGTAATAGGACGTCCAACACCACTGTGCTGGTAATTAATGCTGGGAACTGGCATACCCTGGTATCCCTCCAACCAGCAATTTAGGTAGGTCCACACATTGACATTGAGTACCCGGCAGACCAGTACAGTAGCAGCAGATGTGTACAACTGTTGGCTGTGCCCCCCCCCCGTCACACCTACACATGTGAGAGTCATGTGCACCACCCTCGGTGCTGTGTAGGACTGTGGTTGTGTTTGCATGTCCCCCCACTCTATACAGACATGTAGCAACTGTCAATGCCACATGACCATTAGCTACCCTGCAGACACAGCATGTCACCTGTCTGTGTAGAATGGAGGGGTCAGCAACACAGTACTAACTATCTAGACATGTGACACATGCAAAACAGTTGACCATACTTTGCATACTCACACACATGACGGTATTGTCAGTCTACAACATGCGTAACAGTCATACTGGGCATGCTCACACACTGAACCACAGGATGTCCAGGCATGCACACACCAGTGGTCCGGACATATCTGCCAGTACATTGTTATACTGTTGGATGTCTGCGCTGTATGGTGTTTGCAGTCTATTGTCTGTACATATGCCATGGTCTATTGTTAATTCACATGAGCTATGTGCACAGGGTACTTCTACCATCACGTGTATAGGGCGGTTCTTTCTTTGCGGACAGGCCGACGCCTTTGGATACAAACCGGGTAAGGCACAGTCCAGCAGGTGGGAGCTGTTGTGCGTGGGATTGCACAGTGTTAAGCACTGCTGACCTCTGGTCAAAGCACCTTATACATGTTTACACTCCACATTTCTTTGACAGGGCATTACTGGCATACTGGTAGACAAACACGCTTACAGCCGCTCGCTCTCCGACATTTCCGCTTACATTTGTCACTCACGCTGGGTGTGTGCAGTCCCTTGTGATGCGTACTACATCAGACTACATGACTACAGTATCGGGTATGTGTAACCATTTTGTGACGGCAGCCATTCGACTGTACGGACTCGGCGGCCTGTCCAGTGACGTACTCATATTATATGCGTGTTCCTCATACGATCTGCTCCCATCTGCCTGATACATGGGAACCGATACTCTGCAATGCTGACATGTGACTTGAGATTGTTAACGCAGCTGTCTGCCGAGTCATGCTACTGCATACCAACTGCACGTTGACCACCTTTCAGATTGCACAACGGGAGACTGCAGGAGTGACACCTTTCCCACTTTGCATGGGACAGTCCCTCATCACACATCACATGTGACAATACCAGAAATCTCCACCAATCGGGGACACATTTCTGCAGACTCAGAGACAGGTCATGAAAAACTGTGACACTTTTACAAAAGTAGTGCTATTAACTTGACACATTGACAGAATCAGAGCATATGACATAATACACATATTCTGAAGTAACAGTTGTTTATAACTCTTACTTATTGTCATTAGTCAGTAAGTGTAATTCACCACCTTTCCTTCAACAGCCACTACATTTAGGAGGGATTAAGAAGGACACAGTTAGACTTTCTGTCAAACTCAGGGATGTACCTGACATTCAGGGACAGTTGAGTGGTATGGACAATACTCTAGCTATTGCAACTGTCCTGATTAGGGGACCTTCTCATGTTGTAGGTGTCTGTACTGGTTGCTTGTTACAGGTCTTGTATACCTGACATGTCGATATGTCATATGTAGTAGCATAAGCAACTATACTGCTGCTAGACTACGCTTTGATTTGCTCCGATATGTATATTTCTGTACTATGCATGGCTGTAAGTATGTTCTGCCCTGGTACATCTGACAGTTCTACAGAGCAGGCTCCACTTTGGCCGTTCAGACTGGTGGTGGCCCTGTAGACCCTATATGTAGAGCTATCACATGTGTCGAGGCAACACATACCCACAGCATACCTCTCAACTGTCCCTGATTTTCAGGGCCGTCCCTGATTTTGACTCAAATTTTAACTCTGTCCCTCTTAATCCCTCCTAAAACTAGTGACGTTTGGAGGACAGGTGGTGAATTACACTTCATGAATAATGACAATAATTAAGAGTTACAAACTTCTTATACTTCAGAAAATGTGTATCAATTCATATGCTCTGATTCTGTCAATGTTTCCAGTTAATAGCTTTAATATTTTAAGTGTGTCCCTGATTGTCCTTGTGTTTTCTTGACTTGTCCGTGATTCTGTTGAAATTTGTCCCCAATTGGTTGAGAGGTCTGACCCTCAGCCAGTAGTACATGGACGACCTCCATGGTTTGCATACGATAAGGTTATTCATGTAGCATTATAATTGATAATACTGTTTCCTATTACATGTAGCTGTTACTGATACAACAAATTGATGTCTGACACCACTACACACACTATATAGCCTCCATTCCCAAACTCACAGGCCCAGACCTCTCAACCAACTGGGGACAAATTTCAACAGAATCAGGGACAAGTCAAGCAAAAATCAGGGACAATCAGGGACACTTTTAAAATATTAGTGCTATTAACTTGAAACATTGACAGAATCAGAGCATATGAATTAATACACATTTTCTGAAGTAAAAGAAGTTTATAACTCTTAATTATTGTCATTATTCATTAAGTGTAATTCACCACCTTTCCCCCAAATGTCACTAGTTTTAGGAAAGATTAAGAGGGACAGAGTTAACATTTGAGTCAAAATCAGGGACGTCCCTGAAAATCAGGGACAGTTGAGAGGTATGCACAGGCCATGTGCCATAACTGTTATTTTGCAAGACACAACTGCCCAGACGGGTGTGTCCTCACAGGTGTACGGGTATTTAACCTCTTCTATTATGCTATCATCTACCTGAGGTGGTCAGCAACTTATGCACTTTCCGTCAGTAGCAGAGCTCACATACCAATGGGTGTGAATGAACACTGTATCAGGAACAATGCATAACACCTTGCGGGCCACATTTAGACGATTGGTTCCCAGGGATCACGTCAGTCGCCCTGCTAGACAGGGGTCCAGGAAAGTAAATAATGTGGGAAGAAATAGCCAGGGAATTGTTATGGCTAGGCTTGTATAGGCCTTAGGGCTGATAGCCTAGTACCAACCTATGAACCTATGAACCTATGAACCAGACACATTCACAGTCACAAAACATATGTATTCATTCACGTTTGTCGAGGTACATGCCGCTTATGACTCATACATGTCGTCATCTGTCATTACCTGTATTCCGCCACCTGTTCACCTAATATCAGTAGTTCTGGCAGTGTTTAGTTGGACTTTGTTACATTCTGATACATAACTATGGACGTCCATGCTAATCGGGTACACGTCACTTTGTAGGTCTCTATGTATTCCCCGATGGCTTACAAACTATCCGGTAGATGTGCTCTTCGGGTTTGGGAGGTGTAGGCGTATGCTATGCCCACATAGGAATATTAATGACTTCCACTGGGTGGGCCTACTACATCTCTGCCAACCAGCACCTGCACACTTAAGCCCATTAATGTATACCCATGGCCCACCTACCTGGCACCCCTCTACATCAGTCATGACAAATACTTACTGCGAGCGTAGCTGGGGTATGAGTACACCCCTACACATTGCCCACTCTCCCCATCTCAGGACACATGTCATACGCTTTGTCAACCCATGTATTATTACACTTGCACAACCTACTGTTCCACGTACACCTACATCCTGCTCGTAATAATGTCAGCAGATTCTTTCATACCCTGAATTTTTGGGGTCCCACAAGGGACACCGTTATCCATGTTTAAAGTGTAGACCTTGCTGAACTCTCGCACTGGTCTTTCCTACCGGTGTTTTGGACAGTGGCAGTGTATTGCTCTGTATTGCCTGTCTGTATGTCTGTCCGGCCTAGCTGGGTGATGTGGGGGGTACAATGTTTCTTTACTGGACCTCCCAGTCACAAATGCCCGGGCTGTAAATATGTTACCCCTAATTGCTGTGAAGTAACCTATTTATGTGAATGTGTATATCTACACTGACATATAGTTTGTTTTGTGTGTATGTGTATATATCACTACCTGTTGTTTGTATATATATATATATATATATATATATATATATCTATCTATACATATCAGTAGTATATCCTTGTGTGTGTGTGTGTGTGTGTGTGTGTGTGTGTGTGTGCGTGTATATGTGTATATATATATATATATATATATATATATATATATATATATATATATATATATATATATATATCCGTATGGATATATATGTGTATGTAAATTAATATAGCAATGTGTATATATACGTTTTTATCTATATATACAGCTGTGTGTCCGTTAACCTATACATTTCCCGGACATGGACACTTACACATGCATATTGGTTTCATCCCTGCTTCAACAGCATACTATTGCCTTAGTCATTCTGACACCGACACTTCACTCCGGTTAACTTGTGCTCAGTATATTGCACGTTATGCAGTGAACAGATGTTGCTCATTTTTCATGTCTGGGGTGCCGCTGCTAACTGGGTTGTGATAGTGTCATTCAACATATTCCTCATATGCGCAGCCTATTTTTCCTGTTTGTTTCTGTACACATTCATATTATTACTGTTGATAGGATGTGTGTTGGTGTTACTGTGACTGTACGTCAACAAATTGTTGTCTTCATGTAGTTGTGTCTTTCTGCTTTTCCCGGTTTGGGGTTGTCACAGCAGAACTCCGTTCCACTCATGGGTGGTGTATAGGTTTTATGTGCCAGGCTGCCAGACCTGACGCACAACGTCCGACAATGATACGCCCATTCACACATATCTCCATGCAAACGACGCTCTATCCGGGAATCACACCTACATACTAGCTGACCTCCACGGGCCACTCCATTGCACCCAGCGCAACATACCCTATCACTCCTGTGCCCATACTCGCATATCCATAGTTTCTTCTGCACACCCGTGTTGAGTTTCCACGCATAACAGCCATTATACACCTGATATCGCAGCCATGACACACCTTTACACATTGCCCTCTCATGAGCGTTGGGGCCCTACACACATTTTGTTCCACCTCATGTATTTGCAGGCTCACCATCCATTCATATTTGCACATACATTTCCTGGTGTTATGGAATACGAACGATTTGCGGGTTACAAGTGTAGGTGGCCACAACATGTCCTACATTCCGTCTGTTTACAATGTTGACGTAGCACTTCAACAATGTTATGGCCACTGGTATAGCCCTGCCTCTGGTGTGGAGAGCGGTGCTCTACTCACACTTGTGCAGCTTTATGTGACATATGCTGTGAGCACTTCATAATTCCTAACTTGCTCTGGATTCCCTTCACAACCCTTAGGTTTGCTTTTGTCTGTCAGCATTCCTAACATATATATATATATATATATATATATATATATATATATATATATATATATATATATAAATGTGGATATATATATATAAATGTGGATATATATATATGTGTGTGTATATATATATATATATATATATATATATATATATATATATATATATATATATATATATACATATATATATATATATATATATATATATATATCTACTTATTCTGAGTTACATATGTTTACAAGCACGTCTTTAGGATTACATGTGCCTTATTCCTTATGGCAGTACCACTTTGATGGAATCTGGTTAACGGAGTCATGCGAACACGGTCACCTTTACATGTATAAATGTTGGCTTTACAGCACAGAGGCATTCATTACACAATTATTATGTGCTATAGTCGTACTTGGACCAGGAATGCCTTTACGTTGGACGGATGCTGTAACCATTACACTGTTGGTGTTCTGGCTCATTTATATGTATACCCATGGTTCATAGCTACTCTGACATATGCCTCTCCGCTTCTCTTACACAGCAGGCATCCATTCTCTGCTGGGAAAACCGCAGTACTACAATTAGGACATTCCCTGTTTCCTACTGCTCTGGACCCGTGCTGCAAGTCTACTCACTCCAAGGATATTCATAACTCCTACGCTTATAGTCCTCGCACATACACTTGTTTGATTGCCAGGGTTTTCAAGTGCTGGTCTGGGTTTAGGCTCGGCTTACTGGTGATTAGCACTACCCTGGCACTGTTCAAAGATCAGATATAGCACATGGACAGACTTAGTCCAGAGTTCAACATTCTACCTGTGTTTACAGATGCAGGTGTTTGAGCACCTCTGACCACATTATTGGGTCGGTGCTACATAATTTAGGGTGGAGAGTGCTTCCACTACATAATGCATGTTGGGGGAGTGGTTTTCCTTCCCATTTGACTATTTCATTCATTTATACATACAATAAATATTATTCTGGACATCTGTTATGAATTCACTATAGGTATGCACTAGTCCTGTCAACAGATGGGACAGTTGGTTGGTGTACTTCTGTGTATGGACCTCTCCGATACTCGGGGACTCGTGTCTACAGTGACAGGGACAAGGCTATGTCAACTCAGGGACAATCACGGACAATTCTACCATATTAGTACAATTAACTTGGAACGTGTTGACAGATTTATAATACTACTAATTTTCTGCAGTTAAATGCGTCTATTACTCTTCATTGTTGTAAGTAGTCATTCTCATTCAACAACTTTCCCCCAAAGGTCACTGGCTTTGTGAGTTTTTAAGGGTCTGGCCAGTTATTGTGTGAATGCTCTGACCATTGGTATTGTTGACATTGTCATATGTACAGATTGTGCTGTATTCTGGTGACTAGGGTTGGCACCTTTTCAAATGGCCAAGATGGGACATTTTCAGAACACACATCAGATTTTACAAGCCAACACATACCCACGGTCAGTACAACAGATAGAACTTTACTTATTTGCCTACATAAAAGCCTACTGTTGTAGCGGTTTGGTTGCTTATTCTGTTTCTTGTAACATTTAGGTATTGTAGATACTGCAATAATTATTTTCTGCTACTATTACATAACATATGGGACATAATTATGTCCTACAATCCCAGGACATTTGCCATTTGAAATATCTTTTGTCAGGACACAACTGTCCAACGATGGACTGTCCCTCGCAAAGCAG
This sequence comes from Protopterus annectens, assembly GCF_019279795.1. Classification (NCBI taxonomy): domain Eukaryota; kingdom Metazoa; phylum Chordata; order Ceratodontiformes; family Protopteridae; genus Protopterus; species Protopterus annectens. The sequence goes on from NC_056732.1 coordinate 660,871,553, forward strand.
GACAGATGATAACCCTACTGTGGACACCAGATTGTTTGGGCCAACACATAGCCATGGTCAGTGCAGGTTTAGAACATTCATTTGTTTCCTAGCTGTGAGCCTTATACCTTTGGCACTTTTGTTGTTTGCCTGTTTCTTGTACAAATTACGTTTATTCTATCCTGATGTGACCGCTTTAGGCAACTGTTACATGCAGTATGGTGCATAGTTATTTCCTACGGTCACAAGACATTTGGCATTGTACCTTTGTTGGTCAGGTCACACCTACACACACATTAATTGTCCCTCACACAGTGGATCAGGGGTATCCTGTTTACGTCAGTGCCTTCATCACCCTTATACCATGTGCCACTATGCGAATGTGAGCAATATATTCTCTCGCTTATTCGTGTCGGGACACGTGCATCACACGGGCAGGTGTTTGATCCTGGGTAATAGGTTATGCATGACCATTTAGGGCTGGACAGTGTCGTGCACAACTAATGCACATTCCAACTTTTGTCCAGATATCTACAGGACTGGACTTCGTGTCTTCCATTCTAATGTTTACACAGGTTACTTATCCCATGAGGGATATCCCAAAAATTGAACAAGACCAAAACAAGAGATATACTGAACATTCTTCTGGTGTTATGAAAATGTGCTGGGGGTTTTACATGCAAGGGATACATTGTGTGCAATCCTGCAACTGCCTAGGGTGACACTACCTACTACATATGCGTAGTGGTCACTATGTGTAGATGTGGCTGAACCAAACCAGTAGGCCAAGTATGGCTGGATTTGGTGGATGTTCAGGTAAGGTTGTGTGATGTGGAGGGGATGCTGGGTAGTCCATTATGCATACAGGTGTGTTGCATTTGTTATGGCCAGTTCCATCAGGACCAATCTGTGGGTATGTGCCTGTGACATGTCTCTACATTTGTATCGCACATTTCAATATTCATATGTTTGTGGGATTGTGTTCTACAGTATGGCCCGTCTGGTTGTATTGCAGCTGTTTATACATGTTTTTGTGTTTCTTTCTGCTTCACCCGCTGCTCCCTCATACACCTCCGGTTCACCTATTCTGCATACGACACAGTATCGCCTTGGAGGATTGTACCATTACCCATCCCCACACACATACACATATTCCTCACACCCCATACATCACTGCTTTGGTTGTTGGCCCATGACACGGCCAGAGTAACACATTGAATACACTACATATGTCAGGTACCTGTATGGTTGTGTGGACTACCCTGCCATGTTTGCTTTCCACATGCTATACCTCACGCACATAGGTACACGCCCATACTTAACTTTCATTACATGGTTGGTATACCCGGGTACTACCCATTCAACTGTGACACATCCTGACAAGTTCGGCTTGTACCGCTGATTTGCGGATTTTGGCTGACTGTTCTAATCATTGGTAGGATGCCACCTTTTCCTATGTCCAGGATGGGATATATTCCGTACACATATCCGAATGTACTGGACAGCACGTTCCCACAGTCGACAGTATGGAAAATACTGTTCCTTTCAGCCTACATGTTTCCTTATTGTTGTAGCTGTGTATATGCTCCTTCTGTTTCGTTTACATGCTTATTCTATTTCCTGTCACATTTGGTATGTCAAATATGGACATACCTTTTGTATGTGACTATTACATGCCTTGTGGGATATGATTTGGACATACGGTCGCTAGATATGTACATTTATCATGTATTTTTTTATGGACACATCTGCCCAGCTGTGCACCCTCCCTCACATTATGGGTCAGCTGGTGACCATAACCATTGGGCTGGACGTACCTACTGGCGGCTCGCTAACATATGATGCATTTCACTTCCACTTGGTATAGCTATCTACACTGTGTTGGACTACTGGCACATGGTTTTTCATGTCATTTGTTTGCAGGATAGGGACCCATTATTCCCTACCGTGCATTTGTGTTTGCTTCTTCATTTTGTATTCGCAGGAACTTTCTTAAATGCTTTGCATATGTTTCAGTATCCACGGACACTGACAGATGTGATTACTATCTTGCAACTTGTTATATGCAAGCATTTTAGGTTGCACATCGACAGCTGGCATTTCCACTCCTCCGTGCGGCACTTCGACACGCCCTATGCACTCATGCTCCTTTCCTGTGCACATGGCTGTGGCAGCAGCACGCCTTCATTAATATGCATTTGGCACTACTGCCGGCCTTGCGCCGAGCTTCATGAATCCTGGTGTTAGTCTTTTGAAGTTCTGAATGCAAAGCAGAGGTCACCTTTCAGTAACTTGCACAATACCAAGAAGAGAGACAAAGTTTTGAGACAGTCTGCCTAGTTTTTAAAATTTAGGTTTCTGAATGCAATACCAAGAAGAGAGACAAAGCTTTGAGAGAGTCTGCCTATTTTTCACAATTTAGGTCTTTGAATTTTTTAGTGAGAAACCTTTGTGATAAATGTTTGGACAGTTGCATACTGAAAGGGGCATTACACTCAATGATTTGCCTAATTTGTGCCACGTACAGTGAAACAATTACATCACTATGTCTAGACACAATATCTTTAGGTATAAGCTGTACAATGAAGAAAGAGTTCTTTACAGCAGTGGATACATGGTGATCAAAGGATAGTTTATTATCAACATCTAGGTCCCTAACTACAGGCTCAATTTTTAAGGGTGTTTTGACAATGTAATAGCTACAAGGGGAGTTATGCTTCCTGTAGAATACAATTATGCACTTCTTGGCATTTAGTTTTATCCATAGTTTTGATATTAGCTATTTGTTTGGCTCTTGGATGATTTTGATGCCCTCTTGGGAGTTCATAGGTTCATAAGTCCATACATTTATTCTAGGCTAATGACCACCATGGTCTTTAAAAGCCTAGCCAAGCAACCCAACCCAGTTATGTCCCAGTGTTCCTTGGATGTTTATATGGTGGGCTACATTAGTAAAGAGGTAGTTAAGCATTATGACCTCTATCCATCAGAGATATGGGGTCCAGACTGGGGGTAAATTTACAATTTCCCATCCAATGAACAAGGTATCTACATATGTTCCCAGATCTGTAACTATCAGGTCAAGTCTTAGGGGTGTTTTATGGGTGAAGTAATTAGCTTGGGTAGATGATTTCCCAAAAGGCACTGTAATGCATTTCTTTGCACTGAGTTTTAATCCATGGCATTTGCACCAGTAATTTGTTTGTGTTAGACTCTCTCGTAGGATTCTGGTGTCATGGGGGGAGTGATAGCTCCCAGTTTACAGTCATCTCAAAACTTGTTAAGCCAGCGGACTTTACCGTTAGCCTTAAATTCTGAAAAGTAGATGCCAAGCAGGAGCAGGTCCAACATGGAGCACTGGGGTACTCCATTGGTGACTGATCTCATGGTGGAGGAGGTCTCACCAATCCTTACTTCTTTGGTCCTGTCTGTGAGCCAGCTGGCAAGCCAGCAAGTTATTTAGGGCTGTATGCCTAGTTCTGAGAGTTTGTCAGCAATACTTGAGTGGAGTATTGCACTGAATGCCTTGGTCAAGTCAAGGTAGGTGGTATGCACCATTTTTCTCTCGTCCATTTCTATGGTGACCCTCTTGAATAAGTCTATCAGGTTAAGCAGGCAAGACCTTCCCTTAGCAAAGTCAAACTAGAATGCATCCAGCGTCTGTATGTTGCCAATGTCCTTGTTGATCATTTCCATGATAATTCATTCCATGGCTTTGCATATTAAAATTGTCAGTATGATGGTTCTGTAGTTCCTAGGGTTAGTTGATGGTCCACCCTTATGAAGAGGAATGATCATTGTGGCCCTCCATTCTCCTGGCACATAACCTGTTTTGAATCTGTAGTTGAAGAGTACATCAAGTTATCCTGCTAGGTCATGTTTTAGGCTATTTAGTAGGTAACTGGTGATATTGATGAAGCCCACTGAAGCACAGTTTTTGGCCTTATCAAGCACCTCCCGGATCTGCTCCCTGCTGATAGTTGGAAGAGAATAAGCTAAAAAGTATTTCACAGGGGATAGATGGTAGTGGGGGTGAAGTTACAGTTAAATTTATCAGCCATCACTCTGGTCAATGAAGGTTGTGCCATTTACCACCAGTTCAATGCACTGCTGAGTATTACCTTTAAGGTTTCTGACTTAGCTGAAGAAGGCCTTGTGATTGTCTTTAGCCTGGGAAACTGTTCTGACCTCAGAACTGGTCTTGTTGGACATCACTAGATCTCTTAGTTCCTTGTTTTGCTGAATAAGAGAGCTCTCATCTCTATGAGAGTTGCTCTTTGTGATTTTGGCAATGACATTTTTCTTTTGTTATATAGCCTGTTAAGGTAAGGATTCTACCAGCATATTTTGTTTTTTGTGGCATCAAGTTTGCTACATCTATCAGGCAGGTTCCTCACTGGGAATTAGGATACAGTGGAAGACTATTTCCTAACTCCCTGCTATCTAGACAAGGCCTCCTTCCTTCAAATTTTTTTAGTTTTGGTTATCCTGTGAGGGCTCTCAGCAGCAGTGATGTCTTTTCTTCTTACCTTGGCCTTGTTTATTGTTGTGTTATCATCCTCCAAGGACAGTCTGATGCAATCAGTTGCAGATCCTATGTTTAAACACGTATGTTTCTTTGAGAAATAAGGTGCCTGTGTCTGTTATTTGTCCTGCTTTCACCTGATACAGTATACAACATGCCTCATATGTTACTGCTATTCCTTTGAAGAGTTTGTTGACTAATCATTTTTGTGAGAACTGCATGCAGTATGGCACCCAGAAGCACTGAGATGAACAGCTGCCTGCTGCCATCTTATCCCTAGTTTAAAATGTTTCCATTCTTGAATTTCTCTACCTTTTTTTCCCTGTGTAGAGCTCCACTCATGCTCTCTCTCTCCTGTCAGCACAATGCACTCCCTTTACCTCAGTTCCTTCATACATTAGATCTTTCATTTGAATCTCAAAGGTAGAGACTTCTTGGGTGCTCATCGTTTCTTTTTACTCCATTTTCATTCCTCTTCTTCCAAGAATAAGATGACCATGCCTATGTGGACTATGATTATATCAGGCTGTTACACTATTATCCAAAGTCTTTCAGTTATCTTGCTGTCTCACAAGATTCCTCTTCAGTGAAGAGCTTTTCTGTTGATGGCTTTTCAGTCTACCCTGAATTTGGGCCCAGACTGTTTCAATTGCTGTCCCTCTAATGATTTGGGTTTAGCCTAATGTGTCTTAGCCATTGACTGCTTTATTTCCAGGTGCTTGGTTGTTGTTGTTCTTTGTTGTTGTGGGCTCCTGTTCTAGACCTAATTAATACTTTTCCATACTTTAGACCCCAGGCTGATTCCTTCTTTGTCAGGTAGTTGGAGGTATTGTTGGTAGTGCTTCCTGTTTTTTGTTTCTCTGCACTCTTATGTGATGCCTCTTCCATCTTGAGGTCCTCTGTTGATAGAAATGCACCTTGCTTTTCTTCAGCTTAGTCTTCCAGTTGTTTGACAGAACATAAAGTGGTGTAAACTGCCCAAAATGACCAAAAACTCCAAAAGCAAGGTGCAGAAACGGAGATGATGTACAATCCACTATAAAGCTTTATTCAACCACCAAATCCACAAACAGTGCAAAACAGAACGAAAAACGAACACTTGAAAATACATAACATTTTTCTTTGGGAGGTGAAGAAACGTATTGGGCTGTTTCCAACCTGAGTTTTTGAGTTGGAGGATATGGTGAGACAGATACGGTGAGACTGAGTAGAACTACTGAACTGAATTGCCAACTCCACTCCAGAAAGGCTGGTCATCTGATGAAGTCTATGTATGAGACGAAAATGCATGGTGGAATATCTAAGGCGTTTATGTATTTTCAAGTGTTCGTTTTTAGTTCTGTTTGTACTGTTTGTGGATTTGGTGGTTGATTAAAGCTTTATAGTTTATTGTACATCATCTCTGTTTCTGCACCTTGCTTTTGGAGTGTTTGACAGAACACCCATTTTAAACTGTCCATCTGGCATCTGTTCCCAGAGTGCAAGCTTGTCTTTAATATTTCCCAAGTCTTCATCCAGGGATGCATTTTATTCTCCTGATATCTGTATTTCTGTCACTCTGATAGTTATTATAATGAGAATTGTATGCTGGTCTTTGGACTCAGGGTCTACTAGACTCATCTCTCTTAACTTCATGAATAAGTATTATCTCTCATAACTTCATGAATGAATGTTAATATTAGTCTCCCTTTTCATTCTGAGATATGTTTAGGTCAGATATCTTCATTTCAGATTCTTCTGGAGCTGTAACATACCAGAGGACCTTAGCAATGATCCACACAGCAAGCTGTTACTGGGACCCTACCCTAGACGTAGAGAAAGATGGTCTGATCTGTCACATACAAAAATGATGTACTTACCATGATTATCAATGTGTAGGACCAGGTCCATTTAATTTGAGACTCCACCTTCCTATCCTCTACCTTTCAGTAAGGGTTTTGATGTTGCACCAGAGTTTATTTTTTTCTTCATCATGGGTTTTTTGTCATTTGTTCCTCCTTCCATGGGTAGTAGAGATCTGGTAAGAGGCTTATCTGTGCACAGAATTTTGGGAAAAGAGGTGGAGTTATGTGGTCTTGGAAAATTTTAGACACTGGCCTTAAGTCCAAGAGGTACAGGAAGATAGACCTGATCTCAATTTTATACTCCTTAGTAGGTCAGCAAAATCCTATTTTCTCACACACTTATCTCCAAAGATCATTTATAGGCTCGGACTAGGATAGATTAAAATACTGAAATTATTATCAAAAACAAGTGGTTACAGATGATGCATGCAATATAAACTGTCAACAGATAATTTACTGTCCCTGTTGCAAGCTGTTATGAGGCATAATCCAATGCATGTATTGCTGGCTTTCAATGAAGATCATAATTTAACATTCTCTTCGTTTACACAGTCATGGTGGTTCTGTGTCTGTTTAAACAAAATAGTGTGTGGTGCATTAAAACAGAGTCACACAATGGAAAAAAGAAGAAATTTTTTTCTTTTAGTCCTCAATACTAGTGTGAGGGGTTCTGGCCAGGGTGCCAGTTTAACTAGCTTCTGTTCTGACTTACAGAGCATAAAATAAAATCAAAGAAATGTAATTTTTTTAGCTGAATAGAAACTTTATTCTTTCTGCCATTGGAGCCATTTGTATTTTGCTGAGGTGGGACAATGGTGCTTCTTCAGTTGTAAGTGATAGAGTATTGAGTCTATAGGTGTTGCTTGCTGTAGTCTGTAGAGCTGTAAAGTTCTTTTCTGAGTATGTGGTTATTATTGGAGGGACATACTCATGTTGGATAATGACATCTCATTTTCTGATTGTCATTCTGTCTTGTGCTCTAGCACAGAACATTAATGGATTAATCTTGTGTTGAGTTACTGCCACATGGTGGAAGAATCTGAGGTTAGGGTCATGCTAGATTCCTGGTTACCTAAATAGTTTGGTGGTTTATATTTGTGTTTAGTTGTTATACAGAATGCTCCAGTCAGTAAGAGATGTGAAAGTTTTGTTGTGTTCCAAGAAGTATAGATTTTTTATGTTTAGAATAAACTTTCTAGAGGCAAATTAGATAGGATAGTAGAAAGTAATCTCATTCTATCTGTCTTTTGATGGTTTCGTGTGAAGGGGTGAGATATACATATCAGCATTTCATCTCTATAAAGTGCAATCAGGGTTGTGGAAGATTTGCAGGGACAGAGTTCACAAACAAGGAGAAGACGAAACAACCTTGAAAACACAAAAATATATGTACAACCAGCCTATGATATATGGATAAATAACAGAATATTCTATTTTGTAACTGATCAGTTTTGAGCAATGCCAATACTTGCACAAGAGGGCTGACATAAGGATGAAAGTGTTAACCTCACAAATACAAAGCAACGGGTTTGAGTCTAACCTCTGCATATTGGTTAAGCTTGTAATAGTCCACAGACTGATGACCTATAATTAAGAATAATGTTTTTAGTATTTGTGAGCAAATATTTTCAGTTGTTTAATGAATATTAATGAGTGGGTGAAATATCAAAAAGTCTCTTTATTTTTGTTTTAATTAAATGATCTAGGGTAACACGGTTATTTGAACAATGTGATGCATAAGAGCAAGTTTTCCAAAGAAGTCTGCTTAATAAAGGATTAAAGTGTTCAGTATATTAAGTTGGGATCTTACGTTTCCCTTTCATGTATGATTTGTGACACTAACAATATATGTTAATTCACTAAAACAGGTATAGACTCTAGATGGACCTCTGTTACAGAAGTCTGTGTTTGCTGTCTATCTCACTATCTCTTTTAAAACTTTAAGCCAAAATTCTTCTGAAGTGACTTTTTGAATTGCACCCTGATCACAAATAAATATGACTCAGGGGACACCATCTGCTCTGTTATAATTACAAATGTATTAGTTTAGTCACTTCTCAAGGTTAAGAAGATTGCAAACATGGTACCAGACAATTTCATAGGTCATTTCATTACTCTGGTTTAAAAGGCCTTAACATGGCATCTAGTAATACTTTTTAATGCTTTATTTCAGGAAGATACAGTTCTAAGTGAGTGGAAGCTATCCAGTGTGATCCCTATCCGCAAGGAGTAAGGGTAGATCTGGTTCAGAATTATAGACTAATAAGCCTTATATAAATAATTGATAAGTGTTTCAGGAAATGCCTGCACTAGTAAAGCAGTGCAATGCATACACACCTCTGATGGACACATGGATTTATAGGTTGCAGCTGTATTTTAAATATTATGGTAGGTTTCTATGAACTACTCAGCTTTGCATTAGATAGGGGGCTTTCTTTTATGACAATTTGTATCAGGTTTACAAAAACGTTTAATATTCTGTCTGTACTTGCATTAATATGAACTTAAAACAGTTTTACTATTTCAGAACAAGCTACCAACCTGCCAGCTGTTTTAAGGAAATCGTCCTCTTAGATGTGTTTACTAAAATTTAGATCATTGGAAGGGAAATAATGTATGTGAAACAAATACTTTGGTGTCTGTGTAATATGTAACCCAGTAGGCCAGAACACATGAAATTATGAACTTAAGAAACTTACACTGAAAAGTACAATTTCTTCAGAAAAACTAAGTCCCACATGGCAAGTTAGAAAAGTTGTTTAGCTGTGCAACTGTGATGAAAGTTCTAAAGCAACTTCAAAGTAAACAATAATGCCTATCACCTAAAAGAAAATAAATGCATGACCACACACGCATTTTACATGATGCTGTAAATCTTATATCATGAAATAACTATCAAATTAGGTTACCATGCTTATCTGTAAGATACTTTTTCACAATTATACATATTCATGAGCCATGTGAAGAGCTTAGTGTACAATTCTACACTACTGAATCAGTGCAAATTAGGCTTCTATTATGCATGTGAATGAACATGTGCAGTTCAATTGAACATCCTCTGCAGGAAATAAGAAGGTAGCAAAAAGCTAAATTAAGATTTCAAACATTAATTAAGAAGATATTATAAAAAATAAGAGCTTTCTACTCACTTCTGTTTTAGAATCTGCTCTCCCACAATAAAAATGAAATGTCACTTCACAAAATGTACATTTACCATTAGTGGCAAAAACAGTTTATTATCATGTACCCAACATGCAGGCTGCCGAGTCCTCCAAAGTTTGAACCCATTTGGCAAAGATCAAAATACTAAGTACCAGTGTACCTGACAAAAACACCGAACCTCAAAACTTCCTACTGCTCTGTACCCAAGAACAAGCATTACCATGAGTGCAGGAGTGGGACAAAGTTGAGCAGTTGGAAATGGTGAGTTTTCAACATTACCACATTTGCAATGCAGGACTCGTGCAGGTGGACTCAACCACCCATGTGTCGAGTACATGATAGTAAACCAACAAAAACAGATAACTACAAAATAAAGGCTGTGTGCCCACCTTCAAAGTAATTCCTACAACTTGATATTATACATAATAATAACAACCATTACCAGCATCCCATGATCTAATCCTGCCAAGTCTCAAAAGTAGATTCAGTGTATAATTGCATAATGAATGAATGAATGAAAATACGGAAACATTTGCCTCTTAAAGACACAAGAAATTGGCTAAGCCTGTAATTTCTTAACAATTTTGCTTACTACTGAGTGCTACTGGAACCCCCCACCACCACCACCATGTCCAGCTATGCAATTTGGCACTTCAGTCAGAAATGCAGTGTAAAATATTTGTTTTGTAAGCAAGAATTATTTCTATTTTATCTTTCATGTTTCATTATACATTCAGGTAACTGCTAAGTACTCCACAAGTGTCTGCTTAAAGATTAAAATAGATAAAAAAACTGCTAGCACATTACATAAGAAAGAACAAGTGCCAAAAGTAGACAGAAAAGGAGACTTTTTTTTAAATTTTTCACCATCTTTCTTTGTCCTTTCCATTATCATCAGGTATTTGAACACATCTCATTACCCAATCACTGTTGATGCAGGGTAACATTCAAACAGTATGGGACTCAGACTGCCTTTTTATACAGAAATCCAGTACAAATTATAAATATATGTATTAATTTCCTTCAGATCTAAATTCACTGCCAATATTCCAAAACTATCTTCTACTGTCTCTTGCCATGACTGGATTCCTATTCTAGACACCACAGAACCTAACAAGGCAGCTGAATCCTTTGTGTACACACACACACACACACACACACACACACACACACACACACACACACACACACACACACACACGCACTCTCTCTCTCTCTCTCTCTCTCCAGTCTACGAGACAGATGCTTACCCTTAATCTTTAGACTTTCTGAAGGTGGAGCTATGTTTCATGGTATAAACAGTCTTTCCTTGCAGCTCTGGTACTTCAGCCTGATAGACTGTTTTTTTCTAAGTAATAGACTCCCTTGTCTTAGTTATTCAGGCTTAAGAAGCCATATGAGAGAGTTTTCTACAAAAATGGCAACTCTCACAAATTTTGGTGTCAAGAAAACAGCCCTCAACATGCCAGCCATCCAGCCTGGCACTTTGATGTATTTGGATGATTAGATAAGATGGTAAGCCTGGTTGTGCAAATTCTCACTGACACTGTGGATATCAAGAGAGAAAATCTGCAGATAAACACATCACTGGTTCCCTGTGTATCTAAGATGGACTTTTTAGAAACTACAATAAATCTCCAGGCTGTAAAACATCAAGATTGCTTCACATTTTGCACTAAAACAGACAAGGAACTGAATGCTTTATAAGAATGGCAGTCTTGTTGAAAGATTAGTACTGCCATAATAATCTGTGGCTCATTAGACTAGTAAAAAATATGGAGAGGGGCAATTTAGTGGGGTTTATCAAAGCTCTGAACTTGCCCTCTGCTACCCCAGTAGTTTTTATAAGGGCTTATCGCTCTCTTTGCATACCCTGTAAAACTGGTAATAACACCAGGAAAATAATCTTTAGGTTTCTTATTGAGGGGGACAAATGGCATATCATTAAACCTGCAAAAGAAGGGTGCCCTTTCTACTGTGGCCAAAAAAGTTTGCTTTTTCCACAACTTTTCTCCTGAAACAATAAAAGCAAGGCAGGCTTTTGTAACTATGAGACAACTCTGTTTCCATCATGGGATTTCTACAGCCATGCGATACCCAGCCATTTTATCTGTTATGTGGCAAAATAAGCAGCAGACATTTTCTTTCTTTTGGTACAGCAATGGCTTTCCTCCAATCCTACCTCACTGCACTAGAAAGGTCTAATGAGACAGTGGCTAAATTGAGTGAAAGTATAGATGTCTCTCAGTCCAGTGAAAACCTCCCTGCCCAAGGGAAGTATGCACTAGTTATTGACAAAGATCAAGAATCCACGACTGCTTCTATTTCCTCAGTGGAGATTTCTCTTGACAATGACATGAATTCAAGCCCAAGTACATAAAAAATCTCCAATGAAACAAAATGTTCAAACATTGTTAAATCATCGATACAAGAAAGCTTGGATTTAATTGCTTATGAGTAATTGTGTACTTCTGAGAACTGAGCCAAATTTCCAGTCAAACCACATATCAAAGTGCCTACAGTGCAGTCAAGCAATGAATTAGGTAATGACAAGTTAATGCACAAAAAGAAGCAGAATTCTAGGTCTGTAAAAATAAAACTCAAATAAAAGTACAGTGTTGGAATGAATACCAGGGCTTTGAAGCCCCATCCAAGTGAATGTTTTTTTTCCTTCTCACCATTCCACTGGAATCATAGCAATTTTATTTCCCTGCAATGACAGCAGGGTTGGTATTTTTTTCTAGACTTATATTCAAACTGGCACTAGTTCATTTCTTGAACTATATCCTTCCTACTCTAGTAAATAATCACTATCAAGTTATAGAGTGATATATTTTTTTTAATAAATTGTACATGGTTGTTTTTTTTTGCACATTTTTTGCACTTAGCATTATTGTTCTACTGTGTTTATAATTGTTAGTTAATAGTTAGTATAATGAAGTTTAGCTATGTTCTAGAATTTTCTATATCTTGCGCTTAAATGTTAGAAGTCTTTCATCTCCCTGCAAAAGGAGGATAATAAGATGATTGCTTAAACACAATTGTGATAAATTGTTTGGCCAGGAATGTAAATTATCCAAGAGGCATGTAAGAGTTTTACATGAATTTTGGGATGGGAGCTCCTGTATAGTTTAAATGTGAAGTCTAAAGGTAGTACAATATTGGGCGGGGGGTAAAAGGATCCTTAGATTGGAGGCTGATAAACCACCTTTCTGATATACAAGGTAGATGGACTCTGGCTAAATTCTCACTCTGAAAGGGATTTGCACACTAGGATCCATTTATGGACCATACACAGGTGATCCCTCCTTTTTTACTGAAATTTGTGGTGTGGTGTCATCCCTTAGTGGCAATACTGATAAAATTATATTTGCAGGTGATTTTAATGTATCCATGAACTCTATATCAAATAGAAGGAACACAAGGTGTGAGAAGCACACAAGGGCTCCAAAAAGTCACCACTGAAGCATGCAATAACTTTGAGCTAGTAGATATTTGGAAAGTTTTTAATTCTTCACTGAGGTTGAAATGCTTCCTGCCCCTTGTACAAACTATGAAGCGATCACTTTAAATCAACTTCCACAACAATCAACTCAACCAACAAAAAGGTGGAAAATAGAACACCTGATCTTTCATGATAGCCATATAATAGAGAAGGTCCAGGACTTCCTCAAAACTACCTTTCAGTTAATCCCCTTGTGACAAGCTCTCTTTACCCTGGGCAGTAACTAAAGAGTCTCAATCCTCACCACTGTCTCTGGTAATGGAGTGTCACTAAAAGCAGGGATAGAAATATAGAATGTCCCCTCAGAGTACACTGGGAACAGGTTCCAAACCTGGGACTGGACTATATGCTTCACTTCAGGTCTCCAAATGAGTCTCCACACTAATCACTGCAGACCACTGAGTCCCAGTTCTAGGTATCTGACACATTCATTCTTAAATGTCTGATATTCACACATACACACACTCTTGGGAAAGACTGACACATATTTACCTGCTGTGTTTCTTTGCCGATATTACATGGTAATGGCTGCCACCAGTCAAATACCACAATACCCTTCAAAAGGGGGTGTTAAATTATATTGGGTAAAATAGATATTGAAATAAATGGTAGTACGTGTCCCAAGCAGTAAGACTTTTGGGAGTGGCCCTGGTGTTATCACAATAAGCATAAACACTCTCACGTTATTAAAAATATTAACTAAATAAATAGCCACAATGAAGGGTAGTAAAACATTTAATAATAAATAAAAGGATTTAAAACATGTAAATACTGAATAACTGATTCCAATAAACATCAGAGTTTCACACAGGAAATATGAAAATAATACAGTAGGGTAGACCTCACATTGATTTTAGAAAACCTCTAACTATGTAGCTGTAGTTCCCTGACTATCTGAAGATTAACTGTCCCTCCTTAATCTAAATAGGTGTATCAACCCTCCCACTGCTAACTTCTATCACCAACCACCAAAAACAACTTAATTTTATCCACATACCAAGAAAAACTACTTCCACTAACATTATTACAACACACCTTTTCAATCAACTAGTCCCATATCATTACCAAACCTTCTTTATTCACCACTATGCACACAGATTACAGCCATTACACTACAAGTCCCAAAAAACTATAAAGAACTTTAAGACCCTAAACAAACTACTCAAACTCTATTTTTACCTCAGAACCCAACTCATTAGCTGTGGTGATATACACCCAAACCCAGGCCCACAAAATCCAGGAGCCCCAACCCTCAACCTGAATGATACCCTACTCCACCGAGACAAATCCTCGCTCCTCATTTTAAATTTAAATGTCAGAAGTATACTAAACAAAGTCCACAACCTTCCTGCACTACTCTCCTTTTATCAACCTGAGATAGTCATACTAAGAGAGACTTGGCTTAAACCAAGCAACCACAACAATTAAATCACTCCACCAGGTTACAATATAATTCATAGTGACAGAATAGGTAAAAATGGGGAGGTGCTATGGTGTATAAATCTCACCTCATCCTTGAGAAATTAGACATAACAACCCCGGACCTCAATAAAGTTGAACTCACTCTAACAAAACTAAAACGTAATGATAGTAAACACATCAACATCATAGGCTGCTACATCCCCTCCAGGCAACAATATCCCCATTACAGAAAACTACTAGAATGGATATCTAACTCCCTCTCCCAGGAAAGCATAGTATTAGGAGACCTTAATACTGACTGGCAAAACTGTTCCAGTCAAAACTCAATCTCCCATATTAACCTACATGGCCTAATCCAACTCATCACTTCCATCACAAGAACAGACAAGAGAACCAACCACCAATCCACTCTAGATTGGATACTTGTATCCCACCCATCACTGATATCCCTAGCAGGGTGTCTACCAGACACCCTGAGTGACCACCAAGCTACATTTTTACTCAGATCAAAATCACCACAACTGACCCAAATATCTACGCACTTAATTGGAAACAAAAAAAATTTTAACGACTCCAACATTATAAACGACCAAAAAATGTGTAACTGGACCCCCTTAAAAAAACTACCTCTTGATGAAGCTGTACTATATTTCAATACTACCGTCTTAAACACCCTTAACCATCACACCCTCTCCAGAACAACAAGAATTAAAACTAAATATGCCCCCTGGTTAACCCCAGACACAAAATCCCTCATCAAAAAAAGAAACAAGGCCTTGACCAACTACCTCAGTAGTAAATCCCAATTGAGCAAACAAATATACGTTGAACTACGTAACAAAGCCAAATAACTCACCAAAACAGACAAAATATCTTACTACCAAAAGTTACAGGATAGGCTCAGGAACAACCCACAAAAAGTTTGGGCAGCAAATAACTCTGTTCTACAACCAGGTAAAACAACTACCCCGACCCCAAAAATAGATAACCAAGAAGACATCCCCACTCAATTTAATAAATACTTTACAGAAACTATCCAGACCCATGCAAACAACCAACCCTATGACAACATCCCCATCACTGCAAATGCACCCCCCACCCCAACTAACAATTGCCCCAAGTTCAGCTACCCAGAACCAACCAAATCATTGAAAAACTACTCCGCAAGCTCAAACCAATGTCTCTAGCTGCAGATAAATTACCCGCTGAATACCTCCACCTGGCTGCAGAAGCCATATCATATCCTGTCTCCATCCTAATTAACTGATCCATCTCCGAGTGTACAGTACCCAAGCTATGGAAAATATCACATATAATCCCTCTACATAAAGGGGGAACCTCCCTGGAACTCAATAACTACCACCCTATAGCCATACTAACCCCTTTATCTAAAATTTTAGAGAGGGTAATACACAATCAACTAATGAAATATCTCCTAGAAAATAATCTAATAGCAACACAACAACATGGCTTTAGACCCTTCCTCAGTTGGCTAGAACTACCACTACTACTTCAACTTAATCAACTATCTCTAGCCCACAAAATAATACATAACTCTGAAAACACCCCAGCCCTACAAAATTTTTGCAACCCTATACAACCGCCAGGCCCTTGAGGTCTAGCACCCAAAACCTCCTCAAAGTAACCAAATATAACAATGAAGCTGGTAAGTCTGTCTACAGCCACTGTATAGCAAAAACCTGGAACTCCCTTCCTGCCCACAAAACTGACAACAAATCCCCATCACAGTTCAAGAAACTTGTTAAAACTCACTTTTTGAATAATCGACTGTGCTCCTGTATCTCCCCTGGCTAATGTCTCATTATAACACTATACCTAATTTAAGTAACTCTGCTAAGCCAACCATTCATAGTAGTGTACCCACTTAGGACTGTTAATCTACTGCTCATCCCATCTCTCCAAGAGTTAGGGAAAACTACCCCAGCAATGTTGTGCTTCGATAAGCAACTAAAACCAGGAGAAGACATATTATAAATCAATTTGTCATCCTTCTCAACTAAAACCAGGTGAAGACATATAGTAAATCAATTTGTTATCCTTCTCAACTATAGTGAACATCATCTGCTCTCTCTGAGCCTTATTCTACGTCTCCCTGCTTTTACCTTGATAGTAAAACTATCACAGGAATCCTAAATTTAAGAATATCTTCTAAAATTTAATATTATATTGTAGAGAATGAAGGTATCCTATCTATTAGTTAATATGTATGCCAAAGTCGCTTCTACGAAAATTGTATGTCAAAAGTCTGTCCTTAAAACTATGTTTTGTAAAAAAATATTTGTTCTCTTGGAGCTTTTCTCCCCAGGCCTCTATTGAAAATGGACTTGTAATCCAGTTGGACTCTCCCGGTTAACAAATGTAAAATAAATAAATAAAATACTTTAGCAAGGCAAGGTTATACGCTTACTTCTGCAAGGTAAGATGAGAAATTATGTCCACACTCCAGGCTGTTGTCTGTCTTCAGTGACTGGAACAACTACTCTCCTGGAAACAACTGAACTACTCCTGCTGAACTACTCTAGAAAGCAAATGAAGTTTGGCAACAAACTAAGTTGTCCCGGGACATCTTTATGGGGAGGGGGTTAGGTTAATATTAAGGGGAGTTAAGTGGGTTGGGGAGGTGAAAGGGTTAAGTGGAGGCAGGGATGGTTGGGAGGAAGTGAGATAATGATGGGGTGAGGCTTAAGAGGTTTAGTCTAGTGTAGTTGGGTTAAGCAGTCACATTTTGGCGTGAAGTTGCTAAGGCGAGGTATGCCCATGACGACCTTTGGGTGTTCTGCAAGGAAGGTAGGCCTCGGGGTGTGGGTTGGGGGGCATGTGGTCTGTAGATGTGAGGTATATATTGCTAGTTTGTGTATATATATATATACAAGTTGTGCCAATAGCTACGCCAACTTGGTTATGGCAGAGTATGAAACCAAGTACATCATCAGCAATCAAAGTGTCACATTTTACCAGAGATTTGTAGATGATCTCTTTTTCCTGTGGAATGACTCAGTAGAGAATCTTCTGGCATTTCATTCAAGATTGAATAGAGCTACAGATTTTATTAAATTCACCATTGAGTACTCCAGGAATCAGATAGACTTTCTTGATGTACATATAACCAAGATAAGAGGGAATTTGGATACATCCATACATAGAAAATCATGCTACAAAGCATCTTTTCTGCATAGACAAAGCATGCATAATCCTCAAATCTTTAAAAATGTAATCAAGGGACAAGCCATGCGCATGTCCAGACTATCAAGTACAGATATACAGCTCAGGAATGAATTGACAACCCTACAAAAAGGATTGGAAGGGCGAGGCTATTCCAGTAGAGAGATACAAAGTGCATACTTGGACATAAATGAACTTCGCATGAACAGGGCGAGACCCTATTTTTCGGCAAATCAGGACATTGACATCCCAGTTACCAGAACAATGGACCAGGAACGCATTGTCATACCATACAGCACAAATGTTAACATATTTAAGGAGGTCATGTTCAAACATTGGGACATTCTATGCTGTGATGACAATGTCAAGGCAATTGTTGGTACATCTCCTAGCTATTCATATAGTAATATGTCAAGCTTGAAACAGTTGCTTTGTCATAGTAATCAGTCCAGAGTGATGTCAACAGGGCTTGAAAGAACTTCGAAATGTGGCAATTGTCCACAATGTCTTTATGTGGATGAGTCACATTATTTCAAACATCCTGTGAGTGGAAGACTGTGGGAGTTACGGACAGAAGCAACCTGTATGAGCCGGAATATAGTCTATGTAGCACACTGTAATGCTTGTTTCCAATTTTATGTTGGCAAATCGAATCGCTCATTGAGAGAGCGAATCAGGGACCATTACTATTGCCTCCAGAGACAGGACCCCAGCAGTGCCCTGGCTAAACATATGCTTGAGTGTGGAACAGATCATCGTTTTTTGTTTCAAGTTCTGCATATAGAAACATTGTCGATACGTATGGGAGACATATGTACCAGGACAGAAGAGGCTGAGCTACGTTGGATATTGAGGCTTGGAGCACATAGGAGTTTGGGTCTCAACGATACTGTTTCATTGAAACCATACCTTAAGAACAGAAGTTTACGATAGTTTCCATCTTCTCCTCTCTTTTTGTATGTAGCTCCACACTTCTCCCTGCATCCTACACATGTTTTCCTTCCACCTACTACTCAATAGCGCTTTGCACATACCCATGGCATAGGGAGTTTCTCCCTATACACTGATACTCTCATCCTCAGTTCTTGCACACATGCCTGCCTTATAGCCTCCGATCAGCAGAGGCACCAAAGCATTTTTTAGCCTCTGCAACAGATCATACATCTTCAACATTGCATAAGCTACATTTGGCATCTTCTATACCATACCATTAATTCAAGCTTTGGCATGTTAAATATTGTAGGTTTTAGGTTTCGCATAGTGTGATCACCTGACTAGTGGCGCGCATTTGCACGTCCTCAAACTAACCAATATTTTGGCACCGGACTGTTCATTTTCCGGTAATGTTCTTATATGGTGCACGCAATGTTTTTAATGTTTTAACGTTATATAATGAATCTTCTTACATTAATATATTCAAAAGTTATATACTGTGGGTTTTACTTTATAGAATCTGTAATTGTTTAATGTTCGTAATATATATGTAAGTGATGATTATAGGTGACTTACCATTTAACACAGCATTACGATTTTTAGTTTAACTCAGTTACTATGGCATTTTGATTCCCCGCCCATACTGCTGAGACACAGACGCACCATCCGGAGCGTCACAGTAAGTTAAAAAATTTAAAAGTTTTAAGACTTGAGTGTGATTTTAGACTCTTACGATAGGCTCCGTAAATCATGTGTTTGTTTGATGTCTGATATTTAAGTTAGTTGACTATTCTTGGTGTTTGTCTGATGAAGCGGTGTACACTACCGTGAAAGCGCTTACGAATAAAAGGTCTTTTTATACAGTTTGGTGGATGAGAATTTTTTTGGGACTTGAACAATTACGTGGTTCATTCAACGGAAGCTGGTTTTTACAATAATTTAGAGCTGTACTACATAAAGTGTCACTGTATATGTTTGGCTTGTTCGTTTGAACAGCCCCATCTTACAATTGATTCCTTGGACATAGATACTTATTGATAGTCCACCTGCCAGTCGGATAGCAGCCCCAACTGGCATCGAGTGATTGGGAGTGATTTTGGGAGTTGTCTTCATTTTTTCTTCAATCTATCGCTTGGGTGTTCTGTTTATATATATATATATATATATATATATATATATATATATATATAGATATAGATAGATATATAGATATATATATATATATATATATATATATATATATAAAAAAATAGTTTAGTGTTGGCTGGTGGATACATGGCTTGGTGTTGGCTGGCTATCCCCCTTTGCTTTGTGGTTGGGCTGCGGGGTGTGGTTTTGGAGATTGTCGTGGTTTGGTGGTCATTCTGGACCAATGTGGTTGGAGAGGACGTGCTTTGTTTTCGGATTCACTAGCTGTGGGCTCTGGCTAAGTTTCCAAACACAGGGATTTGGCCCCCTCACCTATTTTAGGCTCCACAGATGTTCTGTGTTGAGAGCTGACAGAAATTGTGCAGATTAATTGTCCATTATTAAAAAAAAAAAAAAAAAACGGAGCAGAGTTTTGGTGAAGCGAAGAGGTTGGGGTTTCTGGAGCATCATGGGGAGACTCCGGTGCTTGACTTCCTCAATGAGACTAACTGCTTTAGGGATTTTGCACAGTATTTGTTAGCTTTCCAGGTATATGGCAGTAAGAGTCGATTTAAGTGACTTTTCGTTGTGGCCTGCATCCCTCGATTAAATCGAGTTGACAGTCAGAGTCAGTTTTTTGGTGTTTTGAAGATCTACTGGAAGCCTCTTCACGGGCTTGGGGATTACACAACAGTTATGGCTGTTGGCTGTGCATGTGCGTAAGTAATGGCTCAGCTGTACTGGGCAGGTTTTGCGGGCTCAGAATGAGTTGGTGAGGTGGATATCTGACAGGCAGTGTTAGTTTGATGGTGACTAGTTGTACCTTGTCGCAGAGGGGTTGAGTATGGGGCATGGTTGAGCAAAAAAAAAAAAAAAAAAAGGGAAAAACGTATAAAATGACTACCTAGCGAACTGTACGGGGGTTGTGATGTTAATTGGTATGGTGGCTTGTGTAGACTGAGACTGGCTGTCAGTGTTATACTTGCGGAATGAGTGGAAAGGAAGGAAATAGTAGTGGGGGATGCATGGGTGAAGTGATGATGTGGCCTTCGGTTTCATGATTGCCTAAACGAAAGAGAAGGAAATGGAAATAGCTACATTGCCTTGTGATTGGTTTGTCTGCTTGGGCATTGGAGAGTACATGGGTAATCTGGCATGAACGATAGTTAAAAATACACAGGTAGAGCAGTTTTTCAAATGATTTGGAAGCACTTGTTTGAGTGTTGTGGGATTTGTTTTATGGTTTGGTGCTTTTAAACTGGTTCTTTGTAGAATGGTGGTAGCTACGCTACAGGGGGTCGCTGTCTGGCAGAGGCAGGGAGGGGCATGGTGGTGTCTTTTCCCGTGTCTGCCGGAATTTTATATTAGTGTCATTTATAGTTAACACTTGGAGTACTGGGGTCTCACTACATAAATACATGAATACTAGTCTATGTTCTAGCTCTTGTATGCCCTGAATTTGACTCATGTTTCAGTCCAATTTTCATAAAAATGGGGCTTCGGGCTTCGTACCTCTCAAGAAATTCACGCTGAAGTGTGGGACCTGTTCTACCGAAATCCAGGCTGCAAATCAACTCAATCAGGGAAAAGTCAAGAAAAACTCAGGGACAATCAGGGACACTTTTAAAATATTAGGGCTATTAACTTGAAACATTGACAGAATCAGAGCATGTGAATTAATACACATTTTCTGCAGTAAAAGAAGTTTATAACCCTTAATTATTGTCATTACTCATTAAGTGTAATTCACCACCTTTCCTCCAAACATCACTAGTTTTAGGAGGGATTAAGAGGGACAAAGTTAAAATTTGAGTCAAAATCAGGGACGTCCCTGAAAATCAGGGACAGTTGAGAGGTATGAGGCTACTGACTGCATAAAATTGGGTCTCTGGTCAAAATGATAATTAAAAGAATACGACTGGAACTGATTTAATCCTAGGTCTATTATAAAAATAAAAAAAAAGAAGAATTAGACTGTCCCAAGTTCGGGTTGAGCATTTGGTTTTGTCATCAGTGGAAATGCGGTTCATTGGGGGGTTATGGTGTCAGTAGTTTTCACCAGTTAGGGCTGTTGAGAGAGCAGTGAATTTTCCTTTGCGAGCTTTAGGTGATACTCCAGAGTTTGCTGAGGTAATGGGGTAGTCTGCACATGCGCAGGGGGCATGAGGGAAGTGTACCTGAAGGACTTTAATCTACAACCCAATTATAGCTTTGGTTCAGGGCAGCTGTATTAAATTTAAATTTCCTGCATTACAGGAATTCAGTTTAGTGCTAAGCCTGTCATGTTATCAATGCTCTGCGTTTCAGGGAGGCATGATTGATAAGTTTAGTGTTTGGAGTAGGGTTGGGGCTGGTTAGAGGCTTGGGGTGAACTGGTAATTGTTTGGATGGGTCGTGTATTGAGTAGCACTACCATGGGGAGTGCGGACAGGATGTGAGACAGGTTGCATGGCTACAGAAGTAGTTTGAATTTGAAGGGGCTAGTAATGAGTGTCATCAGATTCTGCTTTGCTTTGAACGCAGTCTGCTGTTTTGTTAGGAAGTAAATAGACAAAGGACCCTGGGGCCACTGGTCTAGTGACCTCCTGTGATCCTATGATCTTATGATCCTATGTTATCTACTCCCTATTCTGCATTAGATTAAGTCAGAAATGTCAAGATTCACCAATAGTTTCAAAAGGTAACTTTTATTAGTAACAGCAATCAAATTACTACAGCACAGAATTCACAATATATCATGAGCAAGGTTGAGTCTTAAGTGGGCTATTTTATACAAGACACATATACAACTTCACCCTCTAGGTCCCTTCATGTATGGGGTTTACTTTTAACATACTCGACTGGTAGTTAAATTTATCTTGGGTATTTGATAAGGTCATAGTGGATGGCTGCTTTGTCATAGATGGGAGGGACGGTGGTACATTTCTTGCCAGGTTGGCAGGATAGGTTGTCCTTGAAGATGCCTTGGAATGTGTGTTACATATTTTGGATGTTTTACATGTCTTTTTCTTTCTTGCAGATGAGGTTGTGGAACGCTGCGGCTGAAATTTGGAATAGGTGGGTATAAGGTGGAGCCTGTTCGTTATTATTAGAGTTTAATTTTGTCCTTTCCTTTGTAGATGGTGGTGTACAGAGTACCAGTTGTGATGATACAGTGAATTCACAGATGATGGAAGCAGTGGCGAGTGAGAAGGTTACACAAGGGGAACACAAGTGGGCAACAGTTATTGATGGAAGTAAGTGGATTTCAAAGTTGTTGAGTTTTGGTAGAGGATTTTACTCTGCTTGTCATAGAAGGACAGGTATTTGAGTTATGATATCAGGGTTAATGGGTTGTACAATTTGTTCTATTAACTGTTAGTATGTTAGATTAACGTTGAAAGTTGTCCCTGCTTTTGGACATTTGCATTCAATACTAAGGGAGCACGGCCATTGGCCATAGGTAAAGGTTTGATGGGGTGGCAGGGGTCCTGGTCAGTGCCTCCATGTTAAGTAATCATGGTATGTGTGCACATAGAATTTATCATTGTTTCTTTCTTTGCAGATTGCTGGAGTGCAGAAGGCATCATGCAGTGGCCTGGAAAGGGGATTTGAAAGGTGATTTGATAGGATGGACATTCTTGCCACTTGAATGGGGCATAAGGAGGGTCTCAGTAATCATCTTAGTAAGGCATGTTTAAGCTCTGTATTTAATTAGTAGGAACTGATTATTGCATTGGTATAGGGGGCAAGTAAGGAAAAGTTAGGTAAAGGGGGCCAAAGGGAAAAACTGTTGGATGGTTTATGGGGAGTGTGGGGATCCCATGGGATGAGTAGGGTCACAATGTTCATAGGAGCACAGGAACTTGTGGGGCTATAGCCCTATGGCTTCTGCAAGCCAGTGAAGTTCAATCCTTGCTTGTTTGGAACCTTGGGGGGGTCGTATTCACTCATCCAGTTGTTTGAACTGTAGGTGGGGGAAAAGGCAAGGAGGGTTTGACATGATGCTGGAGTTTGTTCATAATGGGTGGCAATTTGGGGTTGATAGGTTTGTCTCTTGAGTAGGTAGTGTTGATGTTACATACCAGGTTAAGGTTTTACAGGATAGCACAAGGATAATTTCACTTGGGGTTTGGGTGAATTTTGTAGATAGGGTTTTAGGAAGTATGGTAGGTAGGTGGCTGTGTTGGGGTAGTTTAGAAACTGGGTGCATTGTTATGGAGGAGTTAGAAAGTTTAAGGAAGCCTGGTTGCAGGATAAGGCAGTTGTAGGATACTAGTGGTATAGGTAACATAAGAAAAGAGAGTTTTGAGGGGAAAGGTTAAGGACAAATGGGTTAAGAATGGTTTGGTAATGAGTGAATTGGGGGGTTGTATAGTTTGGCACGTAGAGTATTTCATTGTTGAGTATAGGTGAGTTTTCAGGAACTAGGTCAAGGGGTGCTGGATTCTGCCATCTAAGGTGAGGACATTAAAGTTTTGGAGATAGACTATTCTCTATGGTAATGGAGCTGTTGCACATATAGAACTGGGTGGGTGGGCTAAGGTGATATGCTATGGTTAACAAGGTCTTGAGTGTAAGACTTGCTACTAGTTTGACTGGGTGCCATCTGGAGTTCAAGGGGTTATAGTTTGTGGTTTTGTTGTGGTTATAGGCTGGCAATACATTTAAGTTGAGCCATGAGTGCAGCTTTGAATGGAGTGGGCTAAAAGGGTATGTGTTCTCTTGGTATGGATGTTCCTGAGTTATAATGGGACACAGTAATCCTGCTTTATTTAGTTTCATTAGGGTGTGTTTCAGTGACGGCATGGCAAAGAGGTTTATGACGGGATTCTAAGGTGCTTTACAGATGACGGGTAGACCAAATGATGTTTGGCTTGACCCTTCCCTTTATGGAAGTGGATTGAACAATTTTGGGTAGAAGGGAGCCTGCGAAGAAGAGGGATAGGCTTGCCATCTTCTGTTCCCCCTCTGATGTCTAGATGTTCATTTCAAGGATCTGGGGAAAGGAAATGAGTAGTTGGAGGAAGCTTGCTGAATAGATAAGCTAGCAGAGGTAAGGATGGTGCTTATTTGGTGGAAGGTAATTCAATGGATGGTGGATGAAGTGAGCTGGGATGCTGCTTCATAAGTAAAGTAAGCGAGCAGAGGTATGGACCCTGCTTGTTGGGCAGGGTGAGTAGTTACGCTGCCCTGATTAACATTACAATGAATGGTGTATGAAGTGAGATGGGGCGCTGCTTCATAAGTAAAGTAAGTGAGTAGAGGTATGGACCTTGCTTACTGGGGCAGGATGAGTAGGTATGCTGCCCTGATTAACATTACAAGGATGTTATGCTGTATTTAGAATCAATTATACCATGAATAGTAATTAATAAAGTTGGTGATCAAAGCTATGTTATGGAAATCTAATAAAGGTCATCAAATGTCATTTGGTGTGATATGTGTTATTGAAGGGGACTGGGACAAATGAAGTTTGGCAACAAACTAAGTTGTCCCGGGACATCTTCATTGGGGGGGGGGGGGGGTTAGGTTAATATTAAGGGGAGTTAAGTGGGTTGGGGAGGTGAAAGGGTTAAGTGGAGGCAGGGATGGTTTGGAGGAAGTGAGATAATGATGGGGAGGGGCTTAAGAGGTTTAGTCTAGTGGAGTTGGATTAAGCAACCATATTTTGGCGTGAACTTGCTACCCACACCCCCCCCTCTTTTTTTCTTTGGTGGGGAGTAGGATTATTTATCAGTGGGTGTAGGCAGAGAAGAGGGATAGGCTTGCCCTCTTCTGTTCTCCCTCTGATGTCTGGATATTCATTTCAAGGATCTGGGAAAGGAAATGAGTAGTTGGAGGAAGCTTGCTGAATAGATAAGCAAGCTGAGGTAAGGATGGTGCTTATTTGGTGGAAGATAATTCAATGGATGGTGGATGAAGTGAGTTGGGGTGCGGCTTCATAAGTAAAGTAAGTGAGCAGAGGTATGGACCCTGCTTACTGGGGCACGGTGAGTATGTACGCTGCCCTGATTAACATTACAAGGATGTTATGCTGTATTTAGTATCAATTATATCATGAATAGTTGTAATTAATAAAGTTGGTGATCAAAGCTATGTTATGGAAATGTAATAAAGGTCATAAAATGTAATTTGGTGTGATGTGTGTTATTGAAGGGAACCGGGACAACTACTGAGCAGTAACTGAACAACTGAGTCAGAACCTACTTTTTATAGCAGATCTTTTTCAAAAGTAACAGGAAGCTGCCATGAGAATTCTACTCTTATATCAGAGTTTGAAAAGTAAACAAACAGCTGCAGTGAAGATTCTATTCTCCCAGCCCAAGCACACAATTACTTCAGCCAACTCTGGCATAACCTGCATTCAGAATTCTCTTTACAAAGAACATGTAGATTTGGTCAGCCAGAAGAACACTGCCTGACATTCAAACATCTTGCATAAGAGAGTGATAATCAAAAGACAAACTTATTTACAAAATTATAGCTAGTCATGCTGGCATATGTAGCATAGGGTGATTTAATATTATTTACAAAAGGTCAGCCAGTCATGCTAGCACAGATAACAATTTTCAATATCCTCACACCCCTATCCAGTATGCCAAGCCACCCATGGTGGTAATCCTTAAAAGTTGAGCTAAACAGTATATTCACCTAGGCCAAGGCTATATGTTTAAAATCATTAAGGAATTATATATCTGTACTAAAGTAAAAGGTAAGTGTTTTATGGGACAGGTACAAGGCTAATTCCTTTCAAAATCCAACATTATTTAGGGAACATAAGACTGACATAAAAGCAATTGATATTGCCTTAAATGAAAGAACTTAACTTTACCTCCACTGGACAGCCACACAGGCCTGGGCAGAGGGTAATAAACTAGGGAAATAATTGCTTTATAGAATTAAGTCCAGAAGAATGAGTTCAGTAATACCAAGCATTAGAGAGCCTATCTCAGGCCACTTAAGTAAAAATCTGAATGAACTTTATAATATTTTTCATTTTTTTCCAAACCTTATATTCTGATCCATCTTCTGTTAAATTTCCCTTCAAGTTCTTCAGCTTTTTTGTCTACAAAAAGCAAACCACAAGTTTCTTTTAGACAAGCTTATTACTATACTAGAAGTTTATAAAATAATCTGCACCTTGAAAAAGGGAAAGCTTCTGGACCAGATGTTTTTAAGCAGAACTATATATAGCGCTGCACCTTCTGTTAGCTCCTGGTTTGGTTTCTCTTTTAATTTCTTTACATAGTTTACAATCCATTCATCTCTCTTCTATAATAACATTATTGTCAGAGCGTAATAAAGTCTTCTCTCTACCAGGCAATTATAAGCCTATAACTCTTTTAAATGTTGATATACTATAATCTCTAGACTTTCTAACTCCAGACCTGAAAAGTGGTTAACACTCGATTTAAAATCCCTCCTCAAATTCAAGGTGAATCTTGACACTCCTGGAAATCTAATCCAAAAAATACAGAACAGTATAAAAATCTAAGGAACCTGACCAAAAAGCCATAGAGGGCACAAAAGTCATTCCATGAAACACTGAAAAACTCTGTAAAATACAGCCCTATGAAAATTTGGAAAATAAGTCAATAACCTAACAGGAAATAATGTGCCTCAGCCTTTTACAAGTGCTTCCTTCAGCTGATAAAAACAAGTAGACTGCAGTGTAACCAGACAAACCCAAAAATGAAGTCCTTAGTAGAAAATAAGGCATCAAAGGCTGAGAGTAAAAACACTTTAATATCCACAAATCCACAAAAACAGGATCAAAAGTAGGTTAGCCCTTCCACGCTGAAGAAACGGGCAACCATATAAGCCACCATTCAGACATTAACCCAGTTGCCATTCCTTAGTTCCAAAGTTATTGGACTAACTGCCATTTCTCAGTGAACTATTAACTCCTGTACCTCTCTCTCTCTCTCCTTTATACTACTTAAATAAGTACATCAAGGATCTATTCTTGCCCTCTTTCTGTTTTCTATATACATCAACAAACCTCCACTTGGTCTTCCTCACCTTCCTCTCCTCCTACATGCAGATGACATGCATGGTCCTCTACAGCTCCAACCACTCCATAACTATCTTACTATCTATTGTACTGCAAGAGCTACAGTCTGACTGCAGTCACCCCACTGAGTAGATTACTACTGAAAAACATGTACTTAATATATCCTATAATAAATCTATGCTTTTGGGTACTAAACAAAAACACATCAATCTAAGAAAACTATAGCAACCTATGATCACAACACCAATCTCTTGAAGCAAACCTCCTCTTTCAAGTATTTTGCTCTCTGGTTAGATCCCTTACTCATCTTCCACCTGTATCTTGATAATGCATGTAAAAAATGAGTCATCTACTTTTCTGGTCACAAAACAAATCCCCTCTTCTCTCAAACTTCACCAGATCTGCAATAGAGAAAGGAATCTTATCCTTCAGCTCAGATTCAGCCTTACTCTTATATAAGCAGTCTCTGCTAAAAACTCTGCCACTATTCAAACATTAGAAAACAAAATATGTAGACGTATTACACACTAATGGAGAAATGAACACCGCTGTATAACATTAAAAAAGGCAGGCCCTCAATTAATCAAACAGTGGATCTACTCCTCGGATCACAACTGTTCAAACTCCTGCATGAAAACACTCTCACTCATTTAACCGCAAAACTGATAAAATATTCCCCAACATATAACCTAAGAAACTTGATCCATTCGGGCCTTAAAACACAAATTCCACACTCCAAGCTACATATCTCTGATGATGCATTCTCACTTCTTGGATCCAAATGGTGGGAGTCCCTCCCAACTGATATTTAAGACTCATTCCCTTACTCCAAATTCTGTTTTCTACTAAAATCACATTTAGTTAATCAAGCAGAATATACCTGTTACCCCTCAGGTGACACAACATAAGTCTACTTTAACTCTTCTCCAGTCTAACTCATCCACTAAGATCCTTTCCTTTTGAAACTTTTGTGCATATTGTAAATTAATACACTGGATTTACTATGTATCCAATGCATTACTCTATCATTGTGCCATTTTATTACCACTTATGTGTTATTGTACTCTTGTCTATTTTGTAAATTTGGTCAGTTTTTTACCCCGGGCTGAGATTGAAATAGGTCAGATTTCACCAGTGCTCCTTCCTGGTAAACAAATTCAAATAAATAAATACATTTTCACTGTACCAGTAATTAGAACTGTGCAATATGATAGCTCAAGCATGTAAAGCATTACAGCTCCTGAGGCTGGGGTAGCATCCTGATGTCTGGTCATTATGCAAAGTTTTCACTTTTTCTTCCATTCCTGTGTAGCTTTTCTTCTGGGTACTCTGGTTTCCTTCCCCTTTCAAAAATGTGATGACACTAAATTGGCATGATATATGTTATAGTTGCACCCTCAGACCAGCCCATATGCCCAGTTAAGAAATGATGAAGCAAACATAACTAACTAATTAAATAAATAAACAATAAAGAAAGCAGAATAAATCTTCCCAAGACATGCTATGGTTCCTAAAAAGCTGAGTGGCTTTTAAAAATTGGCACTTGACAGTGCAGAAGACATTTTTTCTCATTAAGTATTCACAAAAAAAATATATATGTCAATTTCAAAAACTGCATATTTAGAAGCAAGAGTACACATCTGTCCCTGCTGTGGTTTTTGGCCCTTCTGCTAACCATTATTTTATAGACAGATTTGGCCCCCAGTAGACTATTATTCTTTATTTTTATATGCAATTCTGCTATTTTAGGTTCAGAACTTTTATATGTAATCCTTAATCTGTGCCATATGCTGGCATCCTTTGCTGCAGTGGGAACCTGTATGAAAAGTATTTTTATAAGTCACATTAGCTAGCAAACTTGTTAACATAGCTATTATGTAACTATTGTGCATTAAATCCTTTCAAGTAGCAGGTTAGTTGTGAACTACACACCAAACACACTTGAAACCACCTAATTTACTGTGGCATGAGTAATGTATCAGAAATAAAATAAATTATTTTTAAATATGCATACTGAATTATTATAAAGGTCCTTGCATCACAGACTGTGACCTTTTACATACCTTATTCTGTCCTGTTGTTTGCAAGGATTAATAAAGATTTATTCTGACTCATCTATGTGTCCATTCTAGCTTTGGAAATATGCAAACAGGCAGCCTAGTATAATGTACTGCTTATCTCTTTCATCTAGCTATCTGAGATTCAAAGCACACTCTGTTCACTCATTCATTTATCCTATCTCACTTACTTTTTTTTTTCTAGTTCCACTTATTCCTCTATTCATAGTTTGCCAAAGCAATGGTAAAAGACAGTTATAGAGCCATATCAGTTATTTACAAGTTCCATCCTACATCCCACCTACAGTGATCTTTGTCCATCAATCAGGGCCTGTAAGTAACAGCAGTGTTTATTAGCTGAGAGCTGACATAGCATTTCTGTTCCTGAAATTCATAAAATTAAGTAAGGGCCTAATGTCTGATGCATTTCAGTGTCAGTCAATGCCAGATGCACAGCCACAAACAGCAGGTAAGCAGACTCAGCTTAGAGCACAGTGCAAACTTATTTAGCCCACTGCAGTATAAAAATAAACAATAAAAATTTGCAAGGAATGCATCCCATCTTGTGTCCTACAGAGATGATGTCTCCGTCTACATCTCTGGTATATGACATCAAAGCAAATGACAGCATTAATGTTCAGGATTTGCAGTTCCAAAATCAGGGCCCTCTAGGGCCATTTAAGAGTCTGTTAAAAGAAAAATCAGGATCAAAAACTATTCCTAAGCCAGGTGTCTAGAGAATTCTCAAAGAGCTCAACACTCCAAGCACTTCTTACTTGAATATGTAATGTATCCAACCATCTATCAGCCATAAAATGAAAAAAAGCATCACAAATAGGCTAGTTCTTGTGGAGACAATGTGCTTTGAAAAGCTAATACCCAAGGTTGCAACTAGACATATGTAGATCAGGATTAGATTGCCTCATAGTAAGCTGTACCCTGTGGAAAACAGTGACAGATATCCCAGCCTTTCACTGTATGTACAATGTCCAATCCTGAAATGCCTGTCTAGCAAAACTTTTCAGCACCTGTTCAAGTTTCTTCATTTGGGACAAACTAAATGACCAAAAAGACCCACAATATATTCTATAATAGGTCTCATTATAGATTTAAATAAGTGGATTAAATCCTTTTCATATGTACTGGAAATACATTTCATGATTTTGCTAATTAAACCATAGCATCTTCAAATAACTACTTTCAGATACCCCTTGAATCTTACACCTGAGTCCACAATAGCCCACAAGCCCCTCACATAATTTGCCGCAGTCAAAATGTAATTATCAAAAACATACAGATATGCAGTCTTATTACTGCCATCATGTATTACCATACATGCCTTAGCACTAAAGTTCATATCTTTAGATTCTAATCCATTGTAAATGTGAATCTAGGTATTCTTGAAGAGCAGGTTAATCACTAATTTTAGTGATTATAACACCAACCTTAGTGTCTTCAGGAAACTTTCCGAGACAAATGTTCCCTTGAGTCAGGAAACCAGACATAAACAGACCAAATAATATAGGGCCAAAATAGACCACTAGGGGACATCCACACTAATACTTTTTTCTGTTCAGGGAGGCAGTTCTTAAACCTAACTTTACACCTTTTCCCTTTAATCAATTGGCCACTCTTGCATTTATTTTTAATTTTTTTCATTCTACTTATGATGACATTATGAGGCACTTTATCATAGTCCTTGGGCAAGTCAGAGCATACTATATCTGTTGCAAGGCCTTGGTTGATTGAGCTTGTAATGCTTTGGTAAAACGTATCAGGTTGGTAAAATAAGAGCCTCCTGCTGAAACTCTATGCTGAAATATATTTAGCCCTTGCAAAAATACTTATTGAAGTAAATGACAAACTGAGTGCTGACAACTTTTTCCTAAAATGCAGGTTAAGTTCATAGACCTATAATTTGTAACAGTAGACCATGACTGGCACATAGGGGTCTATATTATATGCTCGAAGAGACTTTTCTTCGAACATATAATCATCGACACATAACGAACAAATGCCCTAAAGCATGAACGGCCACGTCCATGAATTTTTTCCTCAGGAAAAAATTCACAGGACTGTACATAAAAAACAAACTTCAAAACCATAATCAAGTGGGTGGATTACCCCCACACCGCCCAACGTGGGGGACTGTGTCCCCCCCACCCACCCAAACTAAATATACCAACTCTGAGATCGCTCTACATTGGGGAAAAAGGCAATTCCCAATAACGGCCAACTGAATTTTTTCATGAGGAAAAAATTTGTGGATGTGGCTGTTTGAGCTTTAGAGCATTTGCTCTTTATGTGTCGATGATTATATGATCAAAGAAAAGTCTCTTTGAGTATATAATATAGACCTGGCACATAGAGATGGGAACCACTGTTGTCTCTTTTTAGATATATGGAATATAGCCACCCTCCAAAGTCCATATAAACAAATCTATTAAACATGGAGTCAAGTTTTCAGTTTTTCTGCTCAAGAAAATCTCATTCAGCTAATCAGAAATTGCAGCAGAGTTTATATTAATAGATTGTAGTACTGTCAGGATAATGTCTACTGGTGTAACTGGTTAATCACCTGATTTCTTAATAGCCCTCAAACAGACAGTAGACCCAATGCCTGATAGTTTGTTAAAAAATATCTTTCTACAAATACATTAATAAGTTACCTTGGTTCAGTAATGAAGCAGATATCATCCCTTATAATGAAGATAGAAGCTATATTCTTCCCAAAAGATCTCAGGTATTTAAACAGTACCTTATTGCTGTTCTTTATATTATCACCAAGAGTCACAAGCAAAAGTAATCTTCCATTTACCCATCACCAAATCTGTATAAGTATGGAGGGCTACTGTAGTCTCATTGCTGACCCTTTCAGTAATTTATAGAGCTTTCTATTTGCAATAAACACATTCATAATTGACACATATGCAAGCATATCCAAGCAAAATGTATTTAGGCACAAATTCAGCAGAAGGTCTTCATTTAACCAAACTCTATAGCATTCAACCATATTTATAGGTTCATAGGTAAGTACTAGTCTAGATGCCATTATGGGCCGTTTTAAGCCTAGCCAGTTTCCCTGTTTGTGCTTGAGGAATTAACCTATCCCATTTGGTTAGAGATTGGCCTTACCCATCCCATGGTCATTAATTATATATTACCCCTAATCAGAATAACTGGGAGAGACCCATGTATGCTATAAAGCATTTAGGAGCTGTCTATGTCCATTAGTAGTACGCAGGCAGTCCTGGGGTAAATTTTCTATTTCTCATGCACAGATTCAAGTTGTGCCTGAATATTGACAGGGGATGAACTTTGCTTTATGTGGCTGGACAGTCTGTTTCAGAGCAGCAGTATCCTTTGTGAGATATTCCTGTCCTTCCAAACTGTTCTGTTTATGTTGTAGAAGAGGCTAAGATCTTTGTACTGAATATGTCTGATGTAATTTCACTTGCTTATATCATAAATAATGAAAGTGTTGAGGAAACAATATATAGAGCTGACAAAATCCATCATTTTTCTGACTAACACATCTAACATTAGTAACATTTCCATAATGCCCTTTATGCTAGATCTCACATGGGACAAATAAGGCCATAGGCTGTGATCCAAATATATAGGTATGGGCTAAGTAAGAGAACTAGCAGAGGCAGTGGTGTGGCAACCTGAAAGAGCAATTAGGTTCATAGGTTCATAGGTTGATACTAGGCTATCTGCCCTAGGGCATTCATAAGCCTAGCCAAAATGTGTTTGGCTTTCGCCACCCTTTAAGATTAGTTGACTGTGCCTCTGTATAGTAGGTCAGAGAAGATAGCCCTTTTAAGGTTAGTTTACTGTGTCTCTGTCTAGTAGGGACACAGAAGAGATCCCAGGGATAAACCTACGATCTCCCATCCACTCGTCAAGATTTCTCTTGAAGAGGGTCATTGAGGGTCTCTGCCTAACATGGATTGGGATTTTGTTCCAGAGTGAGGGGAGCCTCTGGGATATGAATCTGTCCCTCCAGCATGTCCTATTTATTTCTGTGCTGAGGTTTAAGTCCCTGGAGCGTGTAGCAATTAAACTTCTGTGAGTCTTAGGTAATAAATGTAATGAAGGCAAAACAAGGTTTTTCCAAGTTGAACTATTCAATTTCATGGCAGTTAAATTCTCAGGTAGCATAGTAAGCACTCTTTAATAGCTTTCTAGTATTTAAATATTAATGTTCTGATAATTAATGTATATGCTGTCACCAGGCAACTGTCTCTGTCTCTTAAGTAATCATTTGTAGTGAGAATCACAATTGCCTTCCCTTTATATTGAATCATAGTGTCAGATTCCACAAAGTTCATAGAATCCAGGTCAGTTCACCAGGTTCTGTGCAAAAGTTGTGGATTACCAAGTAATATGAAAATATGCTTAGATGTACAGAAAATGACTGAGTGCAAAACAGATTCAGCCAGCAATGCTTGTGCACTCTCAAGTAGTCTTTTCAAATCTGTATGTCAAGAAAAGCTTTTCATAGACCAAGATGTGCATTTTCAATGTACAGCTACAGAAATGATACAGTTTCAATGCAATTTACTGAAAATTACTAAAGGAATAGAAATGTGCAATAATCTGTCTAGAAAGTGAGACATATCCACACGCAATTACAAATATCATCATAATTTATACACAGATGTATATAAATACATTAATCAGAATTTACAGAATTTGATGGAATCTGCAAAATTTCTAATAAAAAAATAATTAAGGCAAAGGGCAATCTTGGCAATTCGCCATGGCTAAACATTAGCTAACAATGAGTGCAGGACTCATGTGGTGAACACAAGTAAAACACACACACACACACACACACACACACACACACACACACAAACACACACACACACATACACACACGGAAACAGAGTGATAGAAAAGGAAATGTGGGGTGAGGGTGAATAACAGGGACACACAAGAGCTATAATGAAATAGGAAGGTCTAAGGGAGAGTTAGAGGGCATGGGTATTTTTTATTTATTTTGTTGGTGGGAATAGGCCCCACTTTTTGGGGGGATAGAATAGAAGGGATGGAAAAGACAGGGAAAGAGGAGGAAGGCAAAACAGCAGGTTTACATATATGACAAATATCACAATACATGACAAACAAAGGTTGGACATAAACATAAAGGAGAGGTAATGTACACAGGCAGCACACATTCAGGCTGTATAATATGGGTGAAGGAAAATGGACAAATAGGGTAGGGCATAACAACCATGATGCAATGCAGATGTTTGGATATGGCAGACACCATAGACTTGTGCCATGGTGCTTGCATTGACTACTGAGTTTTCTAGTCATTGCACTGGTGTGTATGTGTGTCTGTCTAGTCAAAAGAGCATAACTTTGTATCATGTAGTCATCAGTACAATCCCATGTCATATACAAACTGACACAGTATTCACAGTTTCTAAAACAGTACCTTGTAATAAAGTCACATCGCTGTTATGAAACATCCTAAAATGTGAAGCAATTATTTTGTCTTCTCTTTTATTTTTAACATCCCTAACATGTTCCATGAATCTGACCCGGAATTCTCTCTTAGTTTCACCTATATAATAAAGTCCACATGGACACCTAAGTGCATATATTACCCCCTTACTTCTGCACGTATATGTATCTCTGGGTTCAAATTTAATCCCATTTATATTTTTAAATGTGTTCACAATCCCCGGGATTCATGAAGCTTGCGCCAGGTGCAGGCGTAGCGTAGGCGGTATAATGCCAAATATGGCCGCCGAGCAATTCAGGTACGATCCAATTCCACGTGCACTACCGGCATACGCCAGAACTGCGCAGCCCTCAGCTTAGCTATGCTAATCACCCCATGCACACTGCCGCACCATGCAAATGAAGGTACATAGCGATTCATGAAGTGGTGCAACCATAGAGTAAGCACACGGAAATGTAAACCAAAAACACGGTTTACATTTTTCCAAACAGAACATCGGAGCTATGAAAGCGGACCAGACTCATGTATTACAAAGTTAACATATAATATACAGCCAATGGCATAAGAAATGATGCAGAACACCTAAAAAACAACATTTAATGTAATATCCACATTAACGCAAAGTACAACCGCAGGGCATGTGTGCGCAAATGGGAACACTAAGAAAATATATACAAATGTCATAAAATCGCAATGTAATACAAATCAGGATTTCACCATAATACTCAATAGTATGCGTGGTAGACCATAACCAAGCTGCAAGGGTTGCTAAGGGTCTGTGGCAGTGTTCGGTGCAGTAACTATGAATTAGTAGTCAATGCCATGCAAATGAAGCAGGTAATACTGAATCACAAACGTCCCGCTGGACTAAGGATGTACCATACGGCGCAGCGCTACAACACCGAGGAGTGGCTCTGAGGTATACATGACATTAGCAGTAGGGTGTGCCACCATAGCTGTAAGCACATTGGAGCAATGCAAATCTGGGCTGGCCGTTGCTAAGCAAAGCCGCAGGACAGGGGTGGGGAGGTAGGTATAGCATCATTTAGCCGAGAGCACATATGGTGCCCGAAAGCACATGTGTACGGGGATGAAAATGTGCCCGAAACCCGGTAAGCGGATGCACGCGCCGCGCACCATAGCCAAACAGGAAGGTCAGGGGAAGAAAAGAAGGAAATGCCGCAGTAGGGTAATTGGAGTACAACTGAGCAATTAACACCTATTAACTCACAATGGGCAATCAATGGCAGCTGACAAGTCTGCTCGCAGAAACCTGCAAAACAGGATAGGGGAGGTGTCGGATTGTAAAGAAAGGAGAACTGTCATAGCAGAGCAAAGCAAACCTACAGTAAACCGGCAATAGAACACATTACGCAAGATAAGCCAGGTCTAGGAAAGTACAAATGAAAGCAGGCAGCTGGATGCATGACAGAAAATGGTAGGTAAAATGTGAAGAAATGTAAAGGGAAGGGCAAGAGGTAATCCATGGCAGCCAAATGTAATTCAACACCAAAGGCACCACAATAGTAGTTCCTGTAGTAAAACACATAAGCTATCCTGTAGCTATGATAGCACATACACACCCTATGACATCATCGGTGTTCACAGCACAATAGTATAAAGTGTGAAAGCACCCCACACACACCCCTGTGTATTCCCAAACACTGTACCATAGGTGTAAACACACAGGGAACTTTTAAAATGTACATGTTGTGAGCTGCCATAGCTGTGATTCATCACCATGTGTTAGAGACTGACAGTGTTCTGGAGGATGATGCTGATAACCACCAGGCCCTGACGGAGGAGAAGAGTGTTCAGACCAAGGGTAACCTACCAGGGGCTACATGATCTGGAGATAGTAGAGCATTACAGGGTGGACAGGGACATCTTACAGCAAATAGTTGAGCTGTGCCGGCCATGCCTGAGATCCAGAAACAACAGAGGGGAACCCATCCCAGTGGACACGAAGGTATGTGTAAGCTTGCGAATACTAGCCACAGGTACCTTTCAAAGGCCAACTAGAGATATACTGGGGATCTCACAGGCATCAGCATCCAGGGTACTATACCAGTTCCTGGATGCCATGTTACCACATGCCAATGAGCATATATACTTCCCCCGAACTCAGGAGGAGTTGGCCAGCAATATGCTTCACTTCCACCATGTGGCACACTACCCGGAGGTACTGGGTGCAATACACTGCACGCACATACATATCAAGTCACCACCCAGTGAGCATGGTAGGCGCTACATAAACCGCAAGGGATTCTACTCCATCAACTGCAATGTTGTGTGCAATGCCCTGGGCATTATCATGGATGTGTGTGCTGGCAGCCCTGGAAGCTACCATGACTCCCATATCTGGCATGCCTCACAGCTGTATCAGGTATTTGTCAGTGGGGACATCCCACATGGCCACCTTGTGGGGGATGCTGGCTATGCACTGGAGACGTGGATGATGACTCCCATCAGAAATGCACACACACCCATGCAAGAACGCCATAATGAGGCACACGCACAAACCAGAATCATCATAGAGCGTGTGTTTGGGATGCTGAAATCACAGTTCCATTGCTTGGACACATCTGGTGGAGCCTTGCGGTACTCTCCAGGCATGTGTGCCCACATCTTCATATTATGTGCCATGCTACATAATATGATCCTGTGGAAACAGCTGCAGCAGGGACAAAATGGTGAATGCCCTCATAGCCCACCGCAATTGCCAAGGCCATCACAGGCACAGAGGGATTCAGACCACGAACACCTTGTGCCAGCCCCAGTAGGCAGATGTAGGCATGCCCAATATGCCTATGCCTTGGCAAAGAGGGAACGTATAGCACATACTCTGACAGTGTAGGCCCCTATGGACTGACACACCTCTCCACCTGCACATGCAGTAAAATGGATGGCACAGCACACGACCACCTGTAAATTGTAATGTATAGGTGGGCTACTGTGTGAATCCTACAAAGGCAGCCCTCAACCATTGTACACACAACAGCTATTGGAACAAGGAATGTCAACACCTGAACAGTACACGCACCTATCAGTATATGTTGGTACTTTGTGTATAGGTTCCTAGGTACATCGGTAGGTACACGCCCGATTGTCAGAGGCCATACACCAATCGAGGCAAACAATGTCTGCTGTCACCACAACATTGAGTAACCAACTGTCGCACAGTGGAGCAGCGGCAATCGCTGGATCCCATGTGTGTAATCACAGTTCTCCACACACTCTGCATGGATTCCATGGTGCGTTAATGAGGGGCTCCACATAATGTAATCATGGATGTCGTGTCAAGGCATGGGGTGTACCCATGACAGGTATCTGTCACCCCAGCATGCTCCACCTATGGTCGTTTGAAGGTGTAGCACATTATAGTGTGCGGCTCACTGTGATATACATACCCAATGCTGGAGCACATCCATTAAACATCACATGGACATACCATTAATAGGACTCATCCATATGTAAACTAACTGAATTACCCATGTGATTGCAGTATGGAGTAACAGCCATAGTATAGTCCACATACAAAATGTCATAACACTTGTACAAATCCCAGATGCCCAAGTGGTAAATGCAGTGACCGTCGTGCCTGTTCCTGGTCCCACGTCCTGCAAGGGATGTAACGTAATCCTGAAGGCAAGAATAATGCATGTCGGATGCAGGTTATCAGATCATGTTTAGCACACATTAGCGGGAATATGCATTGCCCAGTGCTGGTAAGCATTGTTTAAATATGACTATACGGATATGCGTGAAACAGGGATAAGCTTCTCTGAATATCGCGCAGATCACGGTCAGTGATGTCCAGAACAGGTGAAACCAGCATTATTCACCCCTGTACCAATAGTGCCTGCTCTGAAGGGTAAAACGACCACTGTCAGGAGTAGAACACGCAATCATGTACACAATCACCTAACACTATGGTAGCCAAGATGTACCTACAGCAGGTGTGTAATGTGACAGGTTCAAACACAAACGTGCAGAGTCCAGGAAACAATATACACCAACAAGTACACAATGAAAGGTGTATTCTGCCTGTAACTCTCTCTGTCAGATATATATATATATATATATAAATATATATATATATATATATATATATATATATACATATACACATATATATAATACAGATAGAAAGGGTGATAAAGAGATATATGTTGATATATACGGATTCACCGATATCTGCAAATATATAGATAGGTCAACGACATGCACACAACCATGGAGGTACAAATAAATAGGATGCCGCCAACTATGGAATGTGTCACATACCGACACGTGTAACCACAAGGCTGAAAGACCGAAAGAACACAGTACCAGAACACTAGAACTGCGAGTAATATTATCACGATATGAAGGGACATTTAGTTACCGCTGCCGGTGTTGCAGTCCACGTAGGTACTGTGTTCAACTGTGTTTGTGATTGCCATAGTCTGTGTATGTGTGTGTTGAGGGTGCCATGTGCATTTCCGTGTGACTGTAATGTGTGTGTGTGTGTGTGTCTGCATCATGT
Source organism: Protopterus annectens (assembly GCF_019279795.1). Lineage (NCBI taxonomy): Eukaryota > Metazoa > Chordata > Ceratodontiformes > Protopteridae > Protopterus > Protopterus annectens. The sequence continues at coordinate 660,911,294 of NC_056732.1, forward strand.
GTCTGTTAGTGCCAACTCGGAGGTAGATCATTATGGTAGGTATGGTTATATCTAGCCGTAGGCATACGGTTACCACCTGTCCCACATTAGGGGGGACAGCCCCTCCCTGGGCAGTTGTGTCCTGACATAAAACATTAAAAAGGGCAAATGTCTGAGATTGTAGGACATTATTATGTCCCATATATTATGTAATAGTTGCATTAAATAGTTATGCCTGTATGTAAGAAACGTAAATGTTACATGTAATATGATAAGTAGCCAAAGTCCTACAAGAATAAGTATGTATTCAGGATAAAAGTATCTGCTATCCTGTGTACTGACCATGGGTATGTGTCGGCCTGTAAACACCGATGTGTGTCCCGCAAGTGTCCCACTATGGCCATTTGAAAAGGTGGCAACCCATGCCAAAGAGGTTCAGTTACCAACACAACTGCAATGAGTGCAAATATCTGGGACAGAAATACACAGGACAGCTGTCATGTAGCAACATTCCTTTACATATCACTGTATTTCCGGAGGTATGGAAGTATCAACCTCACCTGCATACTACATAGAAACCAATTAACAATGGCCCAATGTATATGCCCGTAACAAAAGTCTACTAACTGATAGGTCTTTAATTAGGGAAGGAGCCCACACAAATATATGGAATATGTGGAAATGCAAGCCCCACAAACCTGTATATGCTACGTACACCCACCTACATCCTCCACACATGAAACTATAGCAATACAGACTGTAATAACAGCACAAACATTCAGTCACTCAATTACAACGTTAATATACCTTGTGAGAGACACATTTTTAAAGGCGCCATGTGAAATCGTAGCCATTGTATAATGGAACAAACGGCGATGTTACAGGTTTTGTTTGCAATAGTCCCTTATCAGACGGTTGAGATGACAGGTACACTCAGATGAAGAACCACATACTCTAGTCGTCACACACAATCCACGGGGGACATGAATCCAAAATATCCATGTCTCTACACACAGCAGTTGCAATTACACACAACAAAACACAAAACAGGCCGTCTCCCCGAAGGTAGGGCAAATGGGCAATGCCCAAGTGGAGAATTCAATTATACCCCACTGTTGTCATGTAATTGGCAAATGGAGTAGCTGCACAGCTGATGTGCAAGTAATAATTCACTCAGGAACACCAACTGGCGGCAGGAAACCACATGTTACAGGTATTGACTTATATAAGGATGACTTGCCAGACATTCAAACCATATGCTCATACCATAGAACTGTTTAAACAGTGTGAGAGAGATAGTTACGAAAGTTCGGAACGCTAACAAGGTATGTAGAACACTCAGTATGTTAGTGTATGTATAGCCTGTTTTGTATTAATTAAAAGTGTCCGCAATGCATAAAGTGGGAAAAGGTATTATGTACTGATGTCTTGCTGAGCATAGTAACGCTTGTAGAAATTGTGTCCTGCAGTGGGCCACAAGGTAAACATCACAGACACCACAAGGGATGCTACATGGGGGCTTTAAACAGAACAATTCCATACCACCCGCCGTCAGTGGTAGGGTATGTCCAACAAGTACGTGCCATAGCAGGGGATAGTATATGTTGATATACTGTCACAGTAGGCATGTGTATGGGCATATAACGACAATGACATGCCTAAGGTGGTCCTGCTGTGCAAGTATGCTTTGCATTATGGGATAATATGTAAAATATGTGTAATGTACAGTATTGTAGGTAGATATGTCAGATATTCTACACAGCATAACAGTCATATCATGCATACCAAAGGTATCGTCTATTGGCATATACAATATACAATAACAGGATACATATGGCTTGTAGTCACGAGACACTGTAACAGCATGGTAGCTAATTGAAATGGAAGAGCTACCATGCACAAAGGACATGTAATAGCTTCACAGGTTCATAGTGGGGTACTATGCAGTCTGGCAAGTCTATGTGTAAGCCCAACTACAGTGTTTACACCAGCGGCACCTCTCTAGGGTAGTATCCTGTCTGTGAACAGCAGAGCCATGTGTTACCTGCACCTCTGCACAGTACAGCCACTGCAGTGATCCCTGGTGTACATGTGTGTCTCCCATCCACCAAGTGAGGTATCACATGAACAGTGCTACTGAGTGTCCCTGCATGATGTACATAGGAATCATGCTCCAAAGCATAGTGAGTGTCTGGTTTGGGAATGTAACCCTCAAGCACATCCCACTCATCATTGTGTGTGTGCATATATCCATGAGCATGTTGCTGTCAGTGGCTTTTGTTTATGTCGCTTATGTGGAGTATATCCATGAATATTGTTGTGGACATAGGCTCTGTCTGTTCAGCAGAGGTCACCCCTGAGTATGCAGTATGCAAATGTGTACAGTCGTGGTGTCCGTAGTTCTGCCGCATACGTCAACCTTCAGAGCTCAATAATCCTCATGGTATGTTAATGTTGTGGTATGTAAAGCCGTAGCTGTTCTGTAAGGTACACCCTAAACGGGGTGTTGTAACCTTGAATGTGTGTATACATCAGGAGTTCAGAGGTACAATGGGTGCCTATGTTCCAACTACAAACCCAGTACAGATAAGGGTGGCCACATAGAAGGATATCCACACCACAGTGGCAATATGGTTATCAAAGGAGTGGGTGCTACATACGTGTGTACTACGATCACGTACAATGTGACATGTATGTAGGGGACTATCACATATGTGATAGTCAGTGGGTGATTGGTGTAATGCAAAGGGGATGTTCATGCACCTTGTGTCATGCAGCTTGAGGCCATGATATTGATATCAGGTATCCGTCACAGTGACACCCTTATGGAGGGAGTCAGTATCAGCTGGTGGATCAATCATGGTGCTTTGTATGCAGTTGTCTGGAAAGCTAGTCAGGGAAAGTCCCTCTGTGCTAGCCTGTACCTCATGGAAGCATATACCGAACAATGAGGGGCCCTATGACTGAGGACTGTGGTACGCCAAGTGTAACTGAAATACAGTAGGTACTATGGTATGTTACCCTCATTGTGTGGGTCCTGTCTGTGAGCCACTTTGCATAACATCCTGAGACATAGGGGTCGATGTGCAGGTGGATGTGTATGTTGTCAATACCAGAAAGGAGAACGGTGCTGAAAGCCACTGAGAGGACAATGTAGGCTGTGTGGACCCCATACCGTCATCAACTACCCTGGTAAATGTATCAAAGGAGTCCACCAGGTGTAGGAGCTATGCTCTGGCCCTAACAAGTCCAACCTGGGTGGCATCAAAGGACTGGAGCCCACTAATGTCTCTGTGAATGACTTCCATGATGATGTGCCCCATAGCCTTGCAGAACAGTCCAGTCAGGCGTATAGGGCAATAGTCCCTTTGGATCATAGTGGCGCCACCTGTGTGGTGTGTGATAACTGTTGCTGTGTGCCATTCAGAGGCCACAATGTCTGATACAAGGCTATTACTGAATCTGGTGGCCAAGTGGGGAGACATGTCGTTCAGAGGTTTGTGTAACTCACAGCCTGGGATGTTGGACGGTCACATGGAGTCAGTGTTCCAGGCCTTAGAGAGTGCAGGTTAGTACTGTGCAGTTGTGACCGCAGGGACACAGCAATGTTCCTTCATGGATTGTGGCCCTGTAGGGAGTGAGAGGGTGTAATGCTAGCATTGAACCCATCCGCCAGGATGTTGCCAACATCACTTGGTTCTGTAATGTTCCTGAGTAACTGTCGTATGTCAGAGAGGATATGGTATTGCCATTGACTACTGACATACCTCCATAATGCCTTGTGGTACACCCTGAAATGTGTCACAGTAATGTTTACGTAGCTAGGTTCGGAGTATGTGATGAGGGATCCCGTAGCCCTACTGAGGCTGACCAGTGAATTATCCCACCCATGGGATTGTACTCCACTTTGCAACACCCTCCACCTTTTGTTGTAAATTATGTCCATGGAACTGGACCCCCAGAGTGGCGTCCATTATCTGGTGGGTACCATCATGGCTCTGTTTGAAATAGCATCATCCATGCAGTCGTGTAAGTGCTAATGAAGTGCACTGGGGTATGTTTCAGCATTTGTATGTGCATTGTCCATCTGCACGGGTGTCATGACGTTAACTACTGCTGTCATAAGACGTCTGTAGTAGGCATTGTAGTACTCTTGTACTGTGTATGCCATGAAGGGTGTGGTGCCGGGATGTGGATAACAAGGGTGATTAGCATATGTTCGGAATCCAATAATGAGGGGATAACCCCAGGTGTGGAACACCAGTCACATGTTGGTAGTGTCCATGTCAAGGATATTGTTGGTCTTGGAGGTGGTGTGTATGGGTTGATCCAGCCAAGTGGAGGTTATGAATCCCGGACAGTGTTGGCCTAATATGTCAGTACATGAGTGGCTATCCCAGTTAAATGTGGGGTAGTGTCAGTCTCACATCAGTAGTAACTGTCTGAACCCTACTGTCCAGTACACCAAGAAATGAGGTCTGGTAACCGTGGGGTATGTTGTTGAATCCGTAGCATGTTACAATGTGTATAGCAGTTCTGGCCACAGTTAGTTGCACGTGGAGCACCTCTGATGCATTGTGCTAAGTAACTAGCCAGGAGGTGTGTACAACATAGTGGAATATGGGAAAACCATAGCCGTGGGTGTTCCGGTCCAGGTTACATGACTGAAAGGTGTGGTCTGCGTATACATGACTGAAAGGTGTGGTCTGCATATAACCTGTCATTGCAGGTGTGCTCTGCAGAGCCTAGAGGCAGGTCCCAGTCACTGCAGAGATATTGAAGTGGTCCATTATAAGGAGTGACTTGCCTGCATGCGTCAGAGATGAAGATGTCAAGCATCGAGTCACATGACCCCATGTTTTGCTTGCCTGTTCCCATTCTGGTGGTGAATGTTATTGGAAACTGTGCAAGACAGGCCATATAGAAGCAGCAAGAACCTTACATGTTATCTGTACTCACAGGGCGGACAGGTGCAGGTCATCTGTGCCAAAGCATCGTGTTTTGTTGACCATGTCAGTCAAAGCAGACAGATACTGGATGCCTGTTGAATGACAGCAGAAGCATAGGCAACTGTTGAAGTGAAACAGTCAGTCGTTGTACAGTGGTATCAAGTCCAGATTAATGCATAATGCTCCCCAGGGCTTGGCCCATACCTTCAGGGCTACAAGACCGGTGAGCTATTGCATGTCCCTGCACATGTAGTCTGTGAAGTTGCATCTCAGGGCAGTCACACTAACATGGAGAATGACAGACAAATTGTATCTGGTGAGGTGTGGCATGGGTCCATAGGTTATGTTGCAGAACCAGTTACCCGACAGCTAAATGTAAGCGACTATCGCCTTCTGTAGCCTGCTGAGTGGGACATCAGTGTAACCACCTACAGAGTCACCTATGACTGGTGTGTTGTGTATGTTATAACACCCTATTGGCTGTATGTGATGGGCACACATGAGTCTGTGGGCTATAAGTTATTGTTGTTGTGTTTGGTGATGGGGGCTGCCTTTGCTGCCTACACAGACTATGGAGAGGTACTGCACAAGTTGTACTCATATGTGCGGCCTGTGGGGGTGGAGATCTTGTGAGACTATGTGATGAGTGGGGTGTGTTTCAAATGTTACATGTCCCCACATGACTGTCAGGTTCAGTCAGGGTTGGTGAGAGCATTACCCTCAGCATGGCTACATATGTGCATCTCCCACAGGCTGTAGTGTCGTATGTTAGGAGGTGAGCATTGACTGTGTACATGAGACACTTGCTCTATTGCCACATGTACGCCATATTCATCATATAGACAGGCAATAGCACAGGTACGTGACAGTTGGACATGCCTGTATATTCAACCATGTCTCACAAGATATGTGAGTTACGTGTGTGCAACAGTTGTTGTACTGTAAGCAAGCTGGAAATGTAAGGACAGAGAGTGTACTTGTGAGAAATGGTTTGGAATGGGTGCTATATTAATTAGTAGCTCATGAAGTGCTCACAAGCTCTGAACAAGTGCTGAGCATGAAAATGCCATACAGATAGGGTGTTGGATAATATCAACCCACAAGTGGTGACAACAGTCATAATTGGAGGCACTGCACTATTACCCTGCTGAGTATGGTCTGCAAGTCCATGAACCATTATCAACATAGATGTTAGCAGTACAGATGTAGATGACAGTACAGATGTTTGACTACATGTACCTTTGTATGTCACAGGAGTGTTCTACCAGTGGCCTGTTGACAGAATCAACACTACAAAAGGTGTCAGAGTGACATGTGCATATCACACCAGTGGCAGCTACATTAAAACAGGGTTCATACCACACAGACAAATGTGAGGCATCTGTGTAGGTAAGGATGTGAATGGCCATGACCTATGAGCAATAGCTGTCTCAGTGTTGTGAACAACATACAGAATGGGCTTTGTGGGTGAGGTGTGTGACATATGTGCACAATCTGTCAGATGATACTAGCATTGTCACCGCTAGGTGAATATCCCTGTACCCATTAACTACCACCTAGGCTGCGGTCAACATTATGGACACTGTGTAAGGGATGATGCTGTGCAGTTCACTTCCCTGAGTTGGTGACATCTCCAGGCCTCTTAGGTAGTCATACGAGGCACCCATGTCATGACAGGGTGCCATCCATGAGCATGGAGATCATTGAACAGGCATACTCAGCTCTTGGGTGACCAATATTGGATCACATATCACCTTTAATGGGTATTGGCCATGAGTAGATGGGCAATACCAGCCTTCACAATCCTCACCTCCACTATGCAGCATGCTAGCTATCTTGCATAAAGACATGTGCTACACTATGATGTTGGACATGCTACACGTACATATCCTGATCTGAAAGACATACGTCATGGACAGCCACCATCCTACTACTAGGATCGCCACATGCTGGACAGATCCCTGTGACATACATGTGACATACTCCCGCCATACCATGCAACCCTGTCCATCAAAGCTGCACGTGTCATTTCTGTCAAACATGGTGTGATGACTGCATGGTAGATGTATTATCTACTGTCTGGATCAGTAATGTGGCACTGATGCACCTTGCGGTGGCAAAATGGCTGTCGGATACAGCTAGGAAACCTTGCCCGTACATGCTATAGTTGATAACCATCCCTGCGCATGACGTCCGACTAGCCATTGTCCCATGTCTATCACATGTGCAAAACAGGCGATCCGTGGCAGGATGTTGAACTGCTGTACAGTGCCGCGTAGATGTATATGGCAAAACACATGCATGTAAAAGTTTCCATGCGTATGTGTGCATTGTCACTGCTCGAGTCCATTAAGGCAGTGTATGTGTTGATATGTGACATATACACAGCATCAAGGTCAACAGCATTACTTTGGACACATCCAGGCATGTGCTGATAGGTAAGAATACCAGTGCAGGCAAACAGACATGCCCACATCAAGACAGCATTCACATGGAGTATGAACAATGTAATGAGGTGACACACATATATGGTGATGATATCCAATGCATAACGGGTGTTATGTCAGTTGTGTCAGTGTCATGATGATTTTCAAAGATAACTGCGCAGATGTACTAGATTTACTACAAATATATGAGCAGCAGTATCTCTGTACATCTTTGTGATACTGTGACCTGTCACCATCATTATGTCTTACAGATAATGCCTCATTCACGCCTGCCAGCATACAGCCGCCAGGAGGATGATATCCTCATCCCGTACCTCCATGAGAACTATGAGGTGTTGTTCAGCCATGTGCCACAGCATACCCAGCAGCGTGACGACCTGTGGCAGGATCTTTGCAGGAGGGTTAATGATGTGGGTCACCATAACCGCACCTATCAGCAGGTGCTCAGACACTGCACAGACTTGATATGACATGCAAAACAGCGTGCCACTGCAATCTCCAGGGAACAAGGTGGAACAGGTGGTGGTCCACCAACCCAGCCCCCACTCACACCCACCGAGGAGCTACTGGCCAGTCTGGGGACACCCTCATAACAGCATCCACAAACACTAGCTGCCATCGTGGAGGTGGATGTCTCCCAACCAATGAGCCTGGACTTGCCTGGTAAGTCAGTACTGCACATATGACTATTATATCCCATTTAGTTGCATGTGTCACTGTACATTATGTAATGCAACATCATATGCAAGGTATGTTTACACACATGCTACATACTACAGTATGCTACCCTGTGTATGCACACATGTGCATACTATATGCTATTGTACAGGCGAATGTGTTAACATGCACAGTGCACCCTGTGGCTGTCATACAGTCATGGATAATGTTCAAACTGCTGTGTCACACCTATGCAGGTACCTCTGGTGTGCTGCACAGACATCAGTCCATTGCAGGTGAGACTGTCATCAGTATCAGGCATGTTAAAGTACAGATCTATTTGACATGTGGCCAGTTAACACTTGTACACTTGATGTTTGGTCCAGTCACGATATACAGGTCGCATCTCCCATCATTCACACTGGCTACCCATGTGCAATATATACAAATGAAATTATACACCGACATGAAACCACAGTATCTGTCATTGCTACATGTGTGGACAGCTGTGCATACAATGGCGGAGGTGTTGTACAATGTAGGCATATGTACTACACATTGGAACAACACATGTGTGGTATGCAAATAGTACCACACAGTGAGCTGGGATATGGGCAGCCCACAGGAGTCACCATCATGTTATATGCCCCTGCAATGGGTGCACACATTGTGATGTGCCATCTGACATGTCCCAGACACGTAGTGTTCCAGCTGCAATATTGTCACACTATCCCATAACACATACCCCATATACCAAACATACAACCTGTTGTCTGCATAGCCCTGTGGATGGGGAATTATCTGACATCTATGGGTGTATGTCATATGGGACAACACAGACATGTGAGATAGATGGCCATTACAAACATTTGGTCAACACATGTTCACACATGGCCATGAGGGATGGCCAGAGACATGTAGCCACACAGTAGATGTGATGTGCATACACCTTGTTGCACATTGTCCACACATGGTCCAATTATAGCCTTAGTTGACTGATTATACAGTTGATGTGGTACACTGGACATCCTAAAAGCTTGTGCACAGCTAGTAGAGGTGTCACTTAAGTCTACCATATAAGATGTGTTGAACATCATGACTGTGTCATAGCATGACAGTAGTCACCTGTACAGCTTCCACATACATTGACACCACATCAGGCCACAGACACTGTACATTTCCCTTGCTGCTGTAGGACATCACCATTAGCTGTGCACCAAGTCTGCCATGTGTGGACATGGTTGCCAGGCAGCTAAGACTCTGTAGTAGTTGTGCAGGGGTGTCATCTGTAGGTCTTCCAGTGACCTGTCACATGACATAGCATGGTTTGGTGTGTATACACTTCAGCATCGTGGGTGACAATCCACACTTATGTCATGGGTATGCATGCAGTTATGGCTATGCAATGTGTGCATATTATGCACTGTATAGCAATATAGATGCCTCATGATGCCATGCAATGGCACAGTGTCTGTACTTCACACTGTATAGCAATGTAGATGGCTCACACTACCCTTCCATGCTCATGCAAATTTGCTAAATATGCATTCTACCTGTAGGGCATACAGACACCACTACAATGTGATGCCCATTACAACACCGTACATGTGCCAGGACACCATTGTGTCAGACATGTATGCATGTTAATGCATACATCAGCAGATTACATGTCAAGGTCACTTCAGCCATGTGTACTGTTAACCTGTTCTGGTCCACATGGTGTATCACAGGGATGCATGCTTACTACCATGATTGTGTGAACTGCATGGCTACTGATATGACACCTGCTTGCTGTTGTGTGCATCCCAGGGAGGTATGCTAACTAACACTATTAATGTCTGAGCTGCATGCCGTCTGCTGTATCACATGCATGTTGGATGCCGTCTGTCAAATCACATGCATGGTGTGTCTGTGTGTGTGTGTCTGCGTGTGTGTGTGTCTGTGTGTGTCTGTGTGTGTGTGTGTGTGTGTGTGTGTGTGTGTGTGTGTGTGTGTGTGTGTGTGTGTGTCGGTGTATGTGTGTGTCTGTGTGTGTCTGTGTGTGTGTGTCTGTGTGTGTGTGTTTATTGTAATTTAGAGTATTTCTTTGCATTCACAGGTGATGTAGGTGCGTTACCCTCCTGCAGTCCATCTGATGTTAGTGCCCCCACAGATACTAGCAGTGATGAACATATGCATGAGGTACAGGCAGGATTGTCAGGAGCTGAATCTGTGCCAATGGCTGCCATCCCAGCTATGTCCCCCTCTTCCCTGCACACAGTTCTGCTGCCAACACATACCGCATCACCAGTGGCCATAGAGGAAGGACAGTCAGTGTCTGTTAGCGTGGTACAGGAACATGTGGTGGCTACAGAAGGTGTGTCTCCACACCATGGTGTCAGTGTAATGACTGCAGATGTGCCACACAGGCATGTGGCCAGTGCTGCTCGTAGGAGGACCTCTGGTGGGCATGCACCTGCAAGACAGAGCACAGCAGCTGGTGTCACCAGATGCATGTTCCAGACTGTAATGGTGGCACAGGCATGTGCTGAATAGCAGAACAGAGAAGGGCAGAGGCTGCAGAGGGCTGCTATCCATACTCTAAATGATTTCTGATGTTCTGGACAGGTGATTGGGTGACATGGTCGGAATCCTTGACCCTGGCATGGCAATCCGTGAGCGTGAGCTGTCTGTGCTGGAACATCTGGTATTAGTGAGGTGTAGGCCATGTGGACATAGGCCAGCTACACCACCTAGTGCAGGTCAACGTGAGCGTGTCACCTCACATGCCCGCTCCCATAGTGCCGGTAGCAGTAGCAGTGTAGCTGGTGCTGCGCTGTCCACAGCAGGACACAGCAGGCCACGTGGACGTGGCCCTGGACAATCCCAGTGGGAACACGGTTCCAATGGACATGTGTCGTCGGACAGTAGCCAATCTGTACCTCTGCCTGGTAGTACCCGTGCAACCCCTGGCAGGCACAGGTCATGTGGCCATGGCTGGACACAGTGAGCTGTACATCCTGGTCTGTACAATCTGGAACTGTCAATAATACCCCTGTGTAGGCCTCACAAAAGGAAGAACTGTGTGCACACATACACACACATGGCAAACACATCTGTAGGGCACTGCAACACCCACATGCATAACCATCACACGTCCAATCAGATCACCGGCCCTTACCCACACACATGATGTCATCCATTGGCGCAGCCTATGCCCCTGGAAAACATTATCACCCTGTGCATATGATGAAGCCTGTGCCGCATCCCTGTCATCCATCCAGTGCAGGGACATGCTCAAATGGTCTGATGCACAGGGTGAACAGAATAGTGAGAGAAGTGTATATTACATTAGTTGTGTACTGTTGATATGCACCAGACATACCATGTAGTACAGGTTTATCATGCATTGTTATATGTTCACAGTATGTGTCTCGGTAACAACAGTAGCAGCATGTTGGTAATGATGCCCTGGTTCCCTCCTTATGGTCTACTTGCATGTGCCAACAAGTAGCAGTGTTTGCAGTTTCCCATGTGTAAATGTGGAGTACTCACAGGCACGTATGGCAATATCAGCATGCTATACGTAGCCTCAACCTGACTGTTGGAAAGGCTAACATACCACAGATGCCCACACATATACTGATCCAGAAGCATGTGGGCTGTTTAATAGGCTACAGTGGTTAGAGACGTGCCATCCATACCAGGTCACATCACAGGTATGTTGTCATGGTGTGGGGGGTGTACACAGTGGTCCGGCCAATGATAACGTTAGAGGCCACTTGATAGCATGAGGCCTCACTGTGTAGCAGTAATACCCTGTCACATTACAGGAACATGCCCACACTCACGAGGTCAACAACACTATAACGCACACTCCATAGCATTGAGGTGAGGACCCCTGCCTATGTGGTAATCACCCTCACAGTACTGTGTACCCACATGACGTGACACAGAGAATAAACATGTACAGGTAGCCAGTACGGCTGAGACCGATGGCATCAACAGGGTAGTAGACTGCATCACCATGAGGGGTTAGGGATCCTGTGCGTTCTGTATGGTAGCATACACCCTCACTCCATGCACCAGACAGCCATACACACACACACACACACACACACACACACACACACACACACACACACACACACACACACTGTGGAGTCCACAAATGTTATTCACATACGGATAGCTGACATGTGTGTGATACACACACCACCCCTACCTAAGTCACACTTTCCACACTGCAGTATGTACAGATCTCTACAACAGTGTAAAGGGGTGTGTAACAATTGGGATGTATTCCCCACCATATGTGGCATATATGGTCACATAAGCAAACACACATGGCAGTACTGTGAATGATACACCTGCTATATGATGATACGTCTGACAGACATGCAGCAGTATTGGCCGCATTATGTGTATCAATGCTGCCTCCGGCAATTGTGATGCTATATGCACACAGGAGGATATAAGTGTTACAGGTGTCAAGTGACTTACAGTCAGTAACACCCAACCGCGGTGTAGGTTTTATGTCTTCACCGTCAAGTAACAGTAACATAGCGTACTGTTTGCACATGTAATGGTAGGATGGAGTGTGACACACCTGTGAGACATCCCCGGTAAACATCCATCTGCAAAGGTGGATCACCACTTTATGTACACACATCCATCCATACCTGATGTACATCCTACTGTACTGTCAGTATTTCACCATATACAGGTGTCAATGATGGGGCTGCATTGCAACTGCATGTTGTAGTTAGGCACATACATCAGCTACTGCACATGCATGGTAGCTGCATGCACACTACTAAATGTACATATGTGTTGGTCCTACATGCCTGTCATGTAGCCATGTTTGTATGCATTGCAATTGGTGGACATGTGTGATGACATACATAACACATGGACTGTTGTATGATATGATGGGTGTCATGGCTAACTAGTACAGAGGGAATGTGTCCTTGGTCAACATTGCTACCTCATGTACCATTAGCATTCAACAGCCATGGACCTACCTTCCATTTGCATGTGTGTGATTGCTGTAGCCACATGTCTGCACGGAGGACAGCAAAAGCTATGCTATGAACATATGTGTTGTGTGTCTGTGGTCCATGCACATATCCACTGCGATTACATGTATGTCATATCCAAACATGTGTGTTCTTTGGTGTACAGCGGCAGTCATCTGTCACAGCTGTGTAAGACCCAGGGCCCCTGTTATGTGTAGAGCCGACCTGGTTATGTACAGTGGTATCATTGCAATGTAAAACACATGATGGAACCCTGTCAGTCCATGTGTAGTCTGCACAGTTGCTGTAGACCTATGTACAGTCCACTGGTCATGAGTCACACGGTGTTGTGGTAATGTATGGCTGTGTGTTGCTGGTCCAACGACATGGTGATGTCTGAGGGCTACATAGTAGACTGCGGCGTTTACCTCTGTCATCTGCACCTGAGACATCTGTGATGGCTCCTGAGTGTGTACTGGTCAGTACATGTGAGTGGCCTTCATGTACGTGGGGACAGTAACACCATACTGTGCCCTTCCGTGTTTAAAATCTGTGTGCATGCAAGACAGCCCTTTGCTACTGCTAAGTGTGTGAGCATGCCCAGTACATCGTTGTGTAGATGGACACAAAGTACATTCCAAACTGTGCCGTAGATGGACACAAAGTACATTCCAAACTGTGCCCTTCTGTGTTCAGAATCCGTGTGCATGCAAGACGGCCCTTTGCAACTGCTAAGTGTGTGAGCATGCCCAGTACGCTGTTGTGTAGATGGACACACAGTACATTCCAAATGGACATGTGATACTAAGTGTATGAGCATGCCCAGTGACACCTTGTGTCGGTGATGTGCCTCTGTGTATGGGTATGGCCATTGACATCCTGTATAGCAATGGTGGTCATCCAGGCAACAGATGTCCATTTTCCATGTCAGGATGGATGCCTACATTGAACACACTGGTTGACTGTCTTGAAGGGTGTACTGTCTGTGGCAAGTCCCATATCTATGTAGTGTTGTAATAGTGCTCTATAGATATGCAGTTGTCCCGCTCACACCACTTCCGTGTGTTTGTCTACGTCTACCTTGGGACAGTAATATGCTTTTAGACTGCTCACTCTCTATACATTCCCTATCGGCATCCTTGCCTTTGCAGATGATGTCATCCACCTAGAAGTATGCCTCTGGGAGTGCTGTGTTCCAATAATCTCAGTAGTGCATTCTGTAACTGCATAATGCTATAGTGTGATAAGGTAGTTAGGTGTATGTTTGACTCCCAGTCCTGCCAAGTGTGTGTGTGTGTGTGTTTCCAGCTTCCTGGGGACAGAGTAATGCTTTTAGATGGCTCACTCCACATACATTCCCTATTGGCATCTTTGCCTTTGCAGATGATGTCATTCACCTAGAAGTATGCCTCTGGGAGTGCTGTGTTTCAGTTATCTTGGTAGCGTGTTCTGTAACTGCATAATGTTGTAGTGTGCTAAGGTAGTTAGGTGTATGTTTGTATTTCCATTCCTGCCAAGTGTGTCTGTGTGTTTGCAGCTGCCTGGGGACAGAGTACTGCTTTTAGATGGCTTCTTTGCCTTTGCGGATGATGTCAGCCACCTAGAAGTATGCCTCTGGGAGTGTTGTGTTTTAGTAATCTTGGTAGCGCGTTCTGTAACTGCGTAATGCTGTAGTATGATAATGTAGTTAGGTATATGTTCGACTCCCAGCCCTTCCAAGTGTGTTTCCAGCTGCCTGGAGACAGAGTAATGCTTTTAGACAGCTCACTCCACATACATTCCTATCGGCGTCTTTGCCTTTGCTGATGATGTCATCCGCCTAGATGTATGCCTGTGGGAGTGCGGTGATGCCGGAACTTGATAGCGCATTCTGTTACTGCATAATGCTGTAGTGTGGTAGACTAGACAGGTAGGTGCTTGATTCCAGGGCATGGCAGGTGTGTGTGTTTGGCAGTTATACTGTATGTGTTGGTATCTGTGGGTGGCTAGCTGCGGGATGTGTTCAGTTTGTTTTGTTGCTGACCTATATAGTATCCACAGCCCACATATTCTGCCAAGACACTGGGTTGTCAATGCATGCATTCGCCAATAGGTCTGGTTAGTAACTGTCAGTAGCCCTACTCTTACCATTGATACGGTCTGACCCGTGTGACGCAACATAACACACGTGCCTTGATAGTAACAACACTACATGATACAGGTGGCACATGTATTTTCCTTTTCATTCCTGTCTAATGCATTGCTGTCATGTGGTCCACTGTTGTGTTATAAATGCCATATCTACTTATGTGTGTACATGTATATGTGGGTATGTGTATGTATATATATATATATATATATATATATATATATATATATATATATATATATATATGTCCATGTATATATGTATACAAATAATATATATGATACATGTAGATGTAGAGGTGGACATAGATGTGAACATATGTCTGGGGACATCAGCACTATTGAATGTTCATGCCGGATGATCTGTACGTGATAACCTGGGATCTATGTATATCTGCCATGGCGTGGTGGTAATGCACATCATCTGTAGTCTACAGGGCCATGGTTGTAGTCGTGTAGACACTGGTTATTTTGTTGCTGGGAAGACCATGGGACATTGAATATGGTGATGCTAAGGCACCTGTTGCCAGTTGTGTATGGATCTGAGCGACACTGAGCAGTGGTTAATAATTTGGAGGTTCAGTATGGGTCATATAACTATTCATTAGAAGACTATACTATGCAGATGAGGTTGACTGTGGTGTATCATATTTATCACCAGGGTGTGCTGCTGGTCTCTGGAGTGTATGTGTGTCATCAGCTGGGTGCAGTTCTCGAATATAGTTGACAGCATGGGAGGGGGGTCAGGCATACTATACGTACATTGCAGAACTGTGCCTCGGAGTGCTCCTGCCTTAGCACACCTAAGCTAGGGGTGTGTCTATACCTGCCTGGTGATGTTGGGAGGGATGACAGCAGTGGTGGGGTAGTCAGGGTGTACAGGTTGCACAAACAGGTGTTGATCAGCACAATCAGCAGATGACATGGCCAGCCCGCACATGAACAGTACGTTAATGCGAGCAAGCAGCATACACACAGGTTTCGTCCACACTCTACACCACCAGTGTTTACCTGCAGGGATATTTCATGACACAGTCCAACCAAATGACACGAGCTGCAGCAGGCAACATATACCAACATGTGCAGGAGGCTGGGGCAGTGAGGATGTGTATGTTGCCGAACAACCCTTACTGGGGTGACATAAGACTTTATAGACCGAGGGTGACTTACCAGGGGCTACAAGGGCTGGGGATGTTGGAGTACTATGGGGTGGACAGAGACCTCCTACAGCAGCTTGTTGACCTGTCCCTGACACATCAAACAGGCCGAGGGAAACGCATCACAGTGGATACCATGGGATGTGTTGGCCTAGGTGTACTAGCCACAGGTACCTCACACAGCACAACTGGGGATATCATGGGTATCTCACAGGCATCTGCATCCAGAGTATTGCACCAGTTCACAGATGCCATGTCAACACATACTAGTGAGCACGTACTTGTCCTCAATACACGTGATTAGTGGACCAGCAATATGCATTTGTTCAACCACATGGATGAGTACCCTGGGGTACTGGGTGCTACAGCCTGCACACGTAGCACCACCCAGGGAGCAGGGTAGGGCCTACAGTCAGTGCAGGGGCATACCCTCCAACAGCTAGGCCATATGCGATGGCCAGGGCATGAGATTGAATGTGTGTGCTGTCTGCCCTGGAAGCTATGATGTGTCCGATATATGGCTTCTGACACAGCTGTAGCACACCAATGCCTATATGGACATCCCCTACAATCTCCTAGTGGGGGATGCTAGGTAAACTCTGGTGTAGTGGCTAATGGCACCCATCAGCAATGCACACACACCTGAACACTCACACCATACTGAGGTGGATGCACAGGCAAGACATATACTTGTGCATGTGTTTGGGATGCTCAGTTCACAGTTCTGGTATCCAGACACATCCGTTGGAGTTCTGCAGTATTCACAAGCTACATGCATACAAGTTGTTATGGTATTTGCTATGCTACACAATGTTATTCTGCAGTAACAGTTGCAGCACGAACAGCATGGGGCAGGGCCACACAGCCCAGCACCACTGCCAAGGCCTGTACAGGCACAGTGTGACTTGGTGAAGAAACTACCTGAGTAGGGCACAGTCGGCGAAAGCCCCTGCACAGTATGACCTGCCCTTGGCAAAGAGGCAACACAAGGCATATGCACTGACACAGTAGCTACCCACGGATTTCCCCTCTCTGACCCACACACAGTACAATGGATGCCAAACATGACAGTACCTGTGCTCGGCCATATGTAGGAGGTGCACTGTGTGCATCCAACATAGGCAGCACTCCAGCACCGTCCTCAAGTCCGGAACACACCCAGGGTATGTCTATTGACCTAACAAGTGGCAGTTGTATTAGAATGTGCACTTACCCATTGCTATGGTATGTTTGTGAGCATACAAGTGACTGTGGTGGCCAAATGTTAGGGCAGCAGACAGTACACATCCATAGTGGCACCATGACCTCTGTAGCACATACGGGGGGGTCACAATGGTAGCCTGTAGTACACATGGTGTCCTAACCCACTGCAGATTATGGGCTGACTATCATGTGTGTCCGTACAGCCCACACACATTCCATGCAGCTGGACAGACATGGACAAATACAGACAAATGATATACGATGGCCTATGGATATGCCCAATGACTGACCCCAACCCCCTATGACACACACAGATGGCAGCAGGCCAGGCAGTTTGATGTAGGTTGTGTAAGCTAGGACATTCAACACCACTGTGCTGGTAATTAAAGCTGGGAAGTGATGTACCCTGGTATCCCTCCAACCAGCAATTTAGCTAAGTCCACACACTGACATGGAGTACCCGGCATACCAGTACAGTAGCAGCAGATGTGTACAACTGCTGGCTGTGCCCCCGTCACACCTACACATGTGAGAGTCATGTGCACCACCCACGGTGTTGTGTAGGACTGTGGTTGTGGTTGTATGTCCCCCCACGCTATGCAGACATGTAGCAACTGTCAATGCCATATGACCATTAGCTACCCTGCAGACACAACATGACACCTGTCTGTGTAGAATGGAGGGGTCAGCAGCACAGTACTAACTATCTGGACATGTGACACATGCAATACAGTTGACCATACTTTGCATGCTCACACACATGAAGGTATGATGGTATTGTCGGTCGACAACATGCGTAACAGTCATACTGGGCATGCTCACAC
This sequence comes from Protopterus annectens, assembly GCF_019279795.1. NCBI lineage: Eukaryota > Metazoa > Chordata > Ceratodontiformes > Protopteridae > Protopterus > Protopterus annectens. Next base: position 660,929,634 of record NC_056732.1, read on the forward strand.
ACACTGAAACACAGGACAGCCAGACGTGCACACACCAGTGGTCCGGACATATCTGCCAGTACATTGCTATACTGTTGGATGTCTGCGCTGTATGGTGTTTGCGGTCTATTGTCTGTAAATATGCCATGGTCTATTGTTAATTCACATGAGCTATGTGCGCAGGGTACTTCTACCATCACGTGTATGGCGGTTCTTTGTTTGCGGACAGGTTGACGCCTTTGGATACACACCAGGTAAGGCACAGTCCAGCAGGTGGGAGATGTTGTGCAAGGGTTTGCACAGTGTTAAGCACTGCTGTCCTCTGGTCACAGCACCTTATATATGTTTAGACTCCACATTTCTTTGACAGTGCACTACTGGCATACTGGTAGACAAACACGCTTACAGCCGCTCGTTCTCCGACATTTCCACTTACATTTGTCACTCACGCTGGGTGTGTGCGATCCCTTGTGATGTGTATTGCATCGGACTACATGACTACAGTATTGGGTATGTGTAACCATTTTGCGACAGTAGGCGTTCGACTGTACGGACTCGGTGGCCTGTCCAGTGACATAATCATATTATATGCATGTTCCTCATACTATCTGCTCCCATCTGCCTGATACATGGGAACCGATACTCTGCAATGCTGACATGTGACTTGAGTTTGTTAACGCAGCTGTCTGCCGAGTCATGCTACCGCATACCTACTGCACGTTGACCACCTTTCAGATTGCACGACGGGAGATTGTAGGAGTGACACCTTTCCCACTTTGCATGGGACAGTCCCTCATCACGCATATCACATGTGACAATACCAGAACTCTCCACCAATCAGGGACACATTTCAGCAGAATCAGGAACAGGTCAAGAAAAACAGGGACACTTTTACAAAAGTAGTGCTATTAACTTGACACATTGAAAGAATCAGAGCATATGACTTAATACACATATTCTGAAGTAACAGTTGTTTATAACTCTTACTTATTGTCATTAGTCAGTAAGTGTAATTCACCACCTTTCCTTCAACAGCCACTAATTTTAGGAGGGATTAAGAAGGACACAGTTAGACTTTCAGTCAAACTCTGGGACGTACCTGATATTCAGGGACAGTTGAGTGGTATGGACAATACTCTAGCCATTGCAACTGTCCTGATTAGGGGACTTTCTCATGTTGTAGGTGTCTGTACTGGTTGCTTGTTACATGTCTTGTATACCTGACACGTCGATATGTCATAAGTAGTAGCATAAGCAACTATACTGCTGCTAGGCTATGCTTTGATTTGTTCCGAAATGTATATTTCTGTACTATGCATGGCTGTAGGTATGTTCTGCCCTCGTACATCTGACAGTTCTAAAGAGCAGGTTCCACTTTGGCCATTCAGACTGGTGGTGGCCCTATAGACCCTATATGTATAGCTATCACATGTGTCAAGGCAACACATACCCACAGCCAGTTGTAAACAGACGACTTCCACAATTTGCATACGTTAAGGTTATTCATGTAGCATTATAATTGATAATGCTGATTCCTATTACATGTAGCTGTTACTGATACAACAAATTGATGTCTGACACCACTACACACACTATATAGCCTCCATTCCCGAACTCACAGGCCATGTGCCATAACTGTCATTTTGCAAGACACAACTGCCCAGATGGGTGTGTCCTTCACAGGCGTATGGGTGTTGACACTCTTCTATTATGCTATCATCTACCTGAGGTGGTCAGCAATTTATGCACGTTCCGTCAGTAGCAGAACTCACATACCAATGGGTGTGAATGAACACTGTATCAGGAACAATGAATAACGCCCTGTGGGACACATTTAGACGATTGGTTCTATTAACCAGACATATTCACAGTCACAGAGCATATGTATTCATTCACGTTTGTCGAGGTACATGCCGCTTATGACTCATACATGTTCTCATCTGTCATTACCTGTATTCCGCCACCTGTTCACCTAATATCACTAGTTCTGGCAGTATTTAGTTGGACTTTGTTACATTCTGATACATAACTATGGACGTCTATGTTAATCGGGTACACGGCACTGTGTAGGTCTCTATGTATTCCCCGATGGTTTACAAACTATCCAGTAGATGTGCTCTGCAGGTTTGGGAGGTGTAGACGTATGCTATGCCCACATAGGAATATTAATGACTTCCACTGCCTACTACATCTCTGCCAACCAGCACCTGCACACTTAAGCCCATTAATGCATACCCATGGTCCACCTACCTGGCACCCCTCTACAGCAGTTGTAATAAATACTTACTGCAAGCACAGCTGGGATATGAGCACACCCCTACACTTTGCCCACTCTCCCCATCTCGGGACACATGTCATACGTTTTGCCAACCCATGTATTATCACACTTGCACAACCTACTGTTCCATGTACACCTACATCCTGCTCATATTAATGTCAGCAGATTCACACGTACCCTGAATTTTTGGGGTCCCACAAGGGACACCGTTATCCATGTTTAAAGTGTAGACCTTGCAGAACTCTCCCACTGGTCCTTTCCTACCTGTGTTTTGGACAGCGGCAGTGTATTGATCTGTATTGCCTGTCTGTATGCTTTCCGGCCTAGCTGGGTGATGTGGGGGGGTACAACGTTTCTTTATTGGATCTCCCAGTCACATATGCCCGGGCTGTAAATATGTTACCCCTAATTGCTGTGAAGTAACCTATTTACATACATGTGTATACCTACACTGACATATATATTTTGTTTTGTGTGTATGTGTATATATCACTACCTGTTGTTTGTGTATATATATATATATATGTATATATATATATCTATCTATATATATATATATATATATATATATATATATATATGTATATATATATATCTATCTATATATATCCGTATTCATATGGATATATATGTGTATGTAAATTAATATAGCTATATGTATATATACATTTTTATCTATATATACATCTGTGTGTCCGTTAACCTATACATTTCCCGGATATGGACACTTACACATGCGTATTGGTTTTATCCCTGATTCAACATCATACTATTGCCTTAGTCATTCTAACACCAACACTTCACTTTGGTGAACTTGTGCCCAGTATATTGCACGTTATGCAGCAGACAGATGTTGCATGTTTTTCATGTCTGGGGTGCTGCTGCTAACTGAGATGTGATAGTGTCATTCGACCTATTACTCGTATGCGCAGCCTATTTTTCCTGCTACTGTGATTGTTTCTGTGCACATTCATATTATTACTGTTGATAGGATGTGTGTTTGTGTTACTGTGACTGTACATCAACAAATTGTTGTCTTCATGTAGATGTCTCTTTCTGCTTTTCCCGGTTTGGGGTTGTCACAGCAGAACTCCGTTCCGCTCATGGGTGGCGTATAGGTTTTACATGCCGAGCTGCCAGACCTGACGCACAACGTCCAACAACGATACGCCCATTCACGCATGTTTCCACGCAAATGACACTCTATCTGGGAATCACACCTACGTACTAGCTGACCTCCATGGGCCGCTCCATTGCACCTGGCGCAACATACCCTATCACTCCTGTGTCCATACTCGCATATCCATAGTTTCTCCTGCACACCCGTGTTGAGTTTCCACACATAACAGCCATTATACACCTGATATCGCAGCCATGACACACATTTACACATTGCCCTCTCATGAGCGTTGGGGCCCTACACACATTTTGTACCACCTCGTGTATTCACAGGCTCACCAGACATTCATATTTGCACATACGTGCCTTTCCTGGTGTTATGGATTACAAACAATTTGCGGGTTACAAGTGTAGGTGGTCGCAACATGTACTACATTCCATCTGTTTACAATGTTGATGTAGCACTTCAACGATGTTATGGCCACTGGTATAGCGCTGCCTCTGATGTGAAGAGCGGTGCTCTATTCACACTTGTGCAGCTTTATGTGACATACGCTGCAAGCACTTCATAATTCCTAACTTGCTCTGGATTCCCTTCACAACCCTTAAGTTTGCTTTCATCTTTCGACGTTCCTAACATATATATATATATATATATATATATGTATATATATATATATATATATATATATATATATATATATATATATATATATATATATATATATATATATATATATATATATATATATATATATATATATATATGTATATATATATATATATATATATATATATATATATATATATATATATGTGTATGTATATATATATATATATATATATATATATATATATATATATATATATATATATGTGTGTGTGTATATATATATATATATATATATATATATATACATATATATATATATATATATATATATATATATATATATATTTATATTTATTTATATATATGTGTATATATAGATAAATATGTAGATATATCATTGCATATTTCTGTTATGTCTGTGGATATTTATCTATACACACATCTATCTATCTATATATATAAAAGTTACAGCTGTACAAGACAACATACATTTGCTTTGCTAATAGCTGCGTACACCTGTGCAGGCCCACTTGCATCTACTTATTCTGAGTTACATATGTTTACAGGCACGTCTTTGGGATTACATGTCCTTATTCCTTATGACAGTACCACTTTGATGGAATCCGGTTAATGGACCCATGCGAACGCGGTCACCTTTACATGTATAAATGTTGGCTTTACAGCACAGAGGCATTCATTACACAATTAATATGTGCTATAGTCGTACTTGAACTGGGAATGCCTTTACATTGGGCGAATGCTGTAACCACTACACTATTGGTGCTCTGACTCATTTATATGTATACCCATGTTTCATAGCTACTCTGACATACGCCTCACCGCTTCCCTTACACAGCAGGCATCCATTCTCCTGCTGAGAAAACCGCAGGACTACAATTAGGACATTCCCTTTTTCCTACTGCTCTGGACCTGTGCTGCAAGTCTGCTCACTCCAAGGATATTCATAACTCCTACGCTTATAGTCCTCATACATACGCGTGTTTGATTGTCAGGGTGTTCATGTGCTGGTCCAGGTTTAGGCTCAGTCGACTGGTGACTAGCACTGCCCTGGCGCTGTTGAAAGATCAGATGTAGCACATGGACAGAGTTAGTCCAGAGTTTAGCATTCTACCTGTGTTTACAGACACAGGTGTTTGGGCACCTCTGACCACATTATTGGTTTGGCGCTATATAATTTAGGGTAGGGAGTGGTTCCACTACATAATGCAGGTTGGGGGATGGTTTCCATGTGTTTCCCTTCCCATTTGACTATTTCATTAATTTATACATACAATGAATATTATTATGGGCATCTGTTATAAATTCACTACAGGTATGCAATAGTCCTGTCAACAGACAGTTGGTTGGTGTACTTCTGTGTACGGACCTCTCTGATACTTGGGGACTAGTTTCTACAGTGACAGGGACAAGGCTATGACAACTCAGGGACAATCATGGAGACTTCTATCATATTAGTACTATTAACTTGGAATGTGTTGACAGATTCGTAATACTACTAATTTTCTGCAGTTAAATGAGTCTATTACTCTTCATTGTTGTATGTAGTCATTCTCATTCAACACCTTTCCCCCAAAGGTCACTGGCTTTGTGAGTGGTTAAGGGTCTGGCCAGTTATTGTGTGAATGCTCTGACCATTTATATCATTGACATTGTCATATGTACAGGTTGGGATGTATTCTGGGAACTAGGGCTGGCACCTTTTCAAATGGCCAAGATGGGACATTTTCGGAACACACATCAGATTTTACAAGCGGACACATACCCACGGTCAGTACAACGGATAGAACTTTACTTATATGCCTACATAAAAGCCTATTGTTGTAGTGGTTTAGTTGCTTATTCTGTTTCTTGTAACATTTAGGTATTGTAGCTACTGCAATAATTATTTTCTGCAACTATTACATAACATATGGGACATAATTATGTCCTACAATCCCAGGACATTTGCCATTTGTAATGTATTTTGTCAGGACACAACTGTCCAAAGAGGGACTGTCCATCACAAAGCGGGACAGTTGATAACCCTACTGCGGACACCAGATTGTTTGGGCCAACACATAGCCACAATCAGTGCAAGTTTAGAGCATTCATTTGTTTCCTAGCTCTGAGCCTTATACCTTTGGCACTTTTGTTGTTTGCCTGTTTCTTGTATGAATTATGTTTATTCTATCCTGACGTGACCACTTTAGGCAACTGTTACATGCAGTATGGTACATAGTTATTTCCTACGATCACAGGACATTTGGCATTGTTCATAGGTTCATAGGTTCATACTAGGCTATCTGCCCTAGGGCATTTATAAGCCTAGCCAGAGTGTGTTTGGCTTTCGCCACCCATTTTAAATTAATTTTGCTATGCCCTTTTTCGAGGTTAATATACTGTGCTTCTGTCTAACAGTGATACAGAAGTGATACCAGGGGTAAACCTACGATCTCCCATCCACTCATCAAGATTCCTCTTGAAGAGAGTCAGTGAGGGACTCTGCCTAACCTGGACTGGGATTTTATTCCAGAGTGAAGGGAGCCTCTGGGTTATGAATTTGTCCCTCCAGCATGTCCTATTTATTTCAGTGTTGAGGTTCAAGTCTCTCGAGCGCATAGCTCGATGAGGTTTGGATTTTCTGAGCTGCAGCATGTCCATTAATTCCGGGTTGGACATGGCTTTATATGTCAGGCACAGATCGCCTCTGAGCAGGCAGTATGCCACTGAGTAGAGCTGGAGTTTCTTTAACCGGGCAGCATATGGCATCTGTTTGAGCCCTTTGACCCTCTTGGTGAGGTACTTTTGGGGTCTTTCCAGTTGCTGCAGGTGTCTGGTAAGGTACATCCCAAAAGGAGCATTGTACTCAATTATGGGCCTGATGAGGGATGAGTAAAGAGCCATGATGACCTCCCCTGATCTAGATGTGAATCCCTTCATGATTAGGTGGGCTATATAAAATGTTTTTCTAACCACTTTGGCCACGTGGTTGTCAAATGAGAGATTGTTATCAACTTAGGTCCCCAGGTCCCTAATTACTTCTTCTGTACTTAATGGATTACCACCTATGTGGTAATTTGTGGGCACTTTGTTTTTGCCAAAGGGGATGACTATACACTTTTTGGCATTTAGCTTGAGGCCATGGCTCTGGCACCACTTGTCTGTTTCTATGAGGCCCTTTTGGAGGATGCTTGTGTCAGTTGGAGAGTCGATTATGGCACCCAGTTTGCAGTCATCTGTGAACTTGGTCAGCCACAGTCCTTCCGTGTTGGCCTGTACCTCCGAGAAATATATACCGAACAAGAGAGGTCCCATGACTGAGCCTTGTGGGACGCCACTTGTAACTGGTTTGGAGTCTGACATGGCTCCAGCAATTCTAACCATGTGGGTTCTGTCCTTGAGCCAGTTTGCAACCCATCTAGTGACATAGGGGTTTATATTTAAGCTGGTGAGTTTATCTATAATGCCTGAGTGGGGTATTGTATCGAAGGCTTTTGCGAGGTCCAGGTAGGCTGTGTGGACCACCTTCCCCTCTTCAATGGCCTTGGTGACTGTTTCAAAGAAATTGACCTGGTTTAAGAGGCAGGATCTGCCCTTAACAAAGCCGAACTGGGTAGGATCCAGTGTCTGTAGGTCCCCAATATCTTTATTTATGAGGTCCATGATGATCCTTTCCATAGCTTTGCAGACCAAGCTAGTCAGGCTTATGGGGTCATAGTTTCCAGGATCCGTTGAGGCACCACCTTTGTGGAGAGGGACCACCGTTGCTGTACGCCCCTCTTTGGGTACATATCCTGTAGTAAGGCTGAGATTGAACAGTAGTTTTATGTTTGGGTTTAGCTCTTCTTGGAGTTCATGTAGGATGCAGCCTGGGACACCATCTGGTCCCATTGATGTTGTGTTATTTGCTTTGGAGAGGGCGGCCCTTACCTGAGCATCTGAGATGTCAGGGGGGCAGCACTCTGCTGGGATAGATATTTGCCCTTTTGGTGGGGAGGGGGGGAGAAGTTTGCACTGAACCTGTCAGCTAGGATGTTGGCAATGTCTGTGGGTTCGGTGTATTTTTTGTCATTTTGGACTAATTCTGAGAATATCTGGGAATTCCCACCCAGGTTCCTAACATAACTAAAGAAAGCCTTGTGATTATCCTTAGTGTCCTGTACAATTTTTCTCTCGAAGCTGGCTTTAGACGATTTTATGAGTGCCCGTAGTTTTTTGCTAATACTGATCAGAGATGCCTTCCCTTTTTGGGATTTTGCTCTATCATGTAGTAGCTTCCTCCTTCTATTGTATAGTTTGTTTAAGGCTGGGGTCCACCAGACAGGATGTCTGCCTTTGGAGGATTGGGTCTTGGTTTTATTTGGGATTGCATGATCCATGCATTCCTGAAGGTGTTCATAGAATGCATTTATAAAGGATTCTGCAGTCTGGGCCGTATTTTCCACAGGCCCAGGGGCTTTGAAGGATTCCACCTCGGTTTTGAGGAGTGTGAAATTTGCTTTAGAGAAGTTTTTCACTGTGGTTTTCTGGGCAGGGGGTGTGGTCTGGATGTGAATATCCAGTGAGATTAGTTTATGGTCTGATCTTACCAGTGAGGGATACACTTCTGGTCTGGAGCATAGAGTCCCCATGTTGGTGATGATCAGGTCCAGTATGTCTTCCCCTCTTGTGGGAGTGGTAACAAGTTGTTCCATAGCATTTGAGTTTATAAATTCTAGGAATCTTTGGGCTAGGGTGTTGGAGCTAGAGTAATGCTCCCAATCTATGTTTGGGTAGTTGAAGTCACCCAATATAATGGTGTTTGGAGAGACCTTCATATTTTCCAGTGTCTCAGGAAGGTCAAGTGGGGTTCCTGGGTTTGAGAGGGTGGTCTTTAGCAGGCTAAAACTGGAAGGCAGTTTTACCTACTGTTAGTTGCACATGGATAGTCTCTGATGCTTCGTGCTGTGCCACCAACCTGGAGGTGTGGGTATCTTTGATGAATATTGATACTCCCCCTTCTTTTGTGGTTCGGTCCAAGTTTTGGGGCCGAAAAGCATGGCATGAGGTATAACCTGGTAGTGCTGGGGTGCTCTCAGGAGCCTTGAACCAGGTTTCTGTTACTGCACAGATATCAATGTTCTCCATGCTAAGGAGAGTTTTGAGTGCATGCATCTTGAGGTTTAGACTTCTGGCATTGAGTAGCATTACTCTTAGTTTCTTATCCCTTATGATACCTATGGAGGTGGGTTTGTCTTTTGAGCCTTGCCTAAAAAAGGCACTATGGGGGTAGCAAGAGGCTTTGCCAATATCCGAAAGCCCAGGGGTGACAGGTGCAAGCCATCCCTAGCGAAGCATCGTGGCTTGTCGAGCATGTCATCCCAGGCTGACAGGCATTGGATCCCCTTTGAATGGCACCAATACTTAAGCCAATTGTTGAAATTGATCATCTTGTCTTCATATTGTGGCATCATTCTTGGTGAGGGTAAGATGCTACACAAGGTCAGGGTCATACCGGCCTGGGCTACATTGTATCATTGTTGGTCAGGTCACACCTACACAAACATTAATTGTCCCTCACACAGTGGATCAGGGGTATCCTGTTTACGTCAGTGCCTTCATCACCCTTAAATCATGTGCCACTATGCGAATGTGTGCAATATATTCTCTCGCTTATTCGTGTCGGGACATGTTCGTCACGGGCAGGTGTTTGATCCTGGGTAGTAGGTTATGCATGACCATCTAGGGCTGGATAGTGTCATGCATCACTACTGCACATTCAGACTTTTGTCCAGATATCTACAGGACTGGACTTTGTGTATTCCATTCTAATGTTTACACAGGTTACTTATCCCATGAGGGATATCCCAAAAATTGAACAAGACCAAAACAAGACAAATACTGAACATTTTTCTGGCGTTATGAAAATGTGCTGGGGGTTTTACATGCAAGGGATACATAGTGTGCAATCCTGAAACTGCCTAGGGTGACACTACCTACTACATATGCGTAGTGGTCACTATGTGTAGATGTGGCTGCACCAAACCAATAGGCCAAGTATGGCTGGATTTGGTGGACGTTTGGGTAAGGCAGCGGGATGTGTGATGTGGAGGGGATGCCGGATAGTCCATTATGCGTCCAGGTGTGTTGCATTTGATATGGCCAGTTCCATCAGGACCAATCTGTGGGTATACATTTGTATCGCACATTTTAATATTCATATGTTTGTAGGATTGTGTTCTACAGTATGGCCTGTCTGGTTGTATTGCAAATGTTTATACATGTTTTTGTGTTTCTTTCTGCTTCACCCGCTCCCTCATACACCTCCGGTTCACCTATTCTGCATACGACACAGTATCACCTTGAAGGATTGTACCATTACCCACCCCCCCACACACATATTCCTCACACCCCATACATCACTGCTTTGGTTGTTGGCCCATGACACGGCCAGAGTAACACACTGAATACCCTACATATGTCAGGTATCTGTATGGTTGTGTGGACTACCCTGCCATGTTTGCTTTCCACATGCTATATCTCACGCACATAGGTACACGCCCATACTTAACTTTCATTACATGGTTGGTATACCCGGGTAATACCCATTCAACTGTGACACATCCTGACAAGTTCGGCTTTTACCGCTGATGTGCAGATTTTGGCAGACTGTTCTAATCATTTGTAGATGCCACCTTTTCCTATGTCAAGGAAGGGATATATTCCGGACACATATCCGAATGTACTGGACAGCACGTACCCACAGTCAATGGTACAGATAATACTGTTCCTTTCAGCCTACATGTTGCCTTATTGTTGTAGAAGTTTATATGCTCCTTCTGTTTTGTTTACATGCTTATTCTATTTCCTGTCACATTTGGTATGTGAAATACGGACATACCTTTTGTATGTGACTATTACATGCCTTGTGGGATATGATTCGGTCATACGGTTGCTAGATATTTACATTTATCATGTATTTTGTTATGGACACATCTGCCCAGTTGTGTACTCTCCCTCACATTATGGGTCAGCTGGTGACCCTAACCACTGGGCTGGACGTACCTACTGGTGGTGTGCTAACATATGATGCATTTCACTTCCACTTGTTATAGCTATCTACACTGCATTGGACTACGGGCACATGGTTTTCCATGTCATTTGCTTGCGGGATAGGGACCCGTTATTCCCTACCGTGCATTTGTGTTTGCTTCTTCATTTTGTGTTCGCAGGAACTATCTTGCATGCTTTGCATATGTTTCAGTATCCACAGACACTGACAGATGTGATTACTATCTTGCAAGTTGTTATATGCAAGCATTTTAGGTTGCACGTCAACAGCTGGCATTTCCACTCCTCCGTGCGGCACTTCAACACGCCCTATGCACTCGCGCTCCTTTCCTATGCACGTGGCTGTGGCGGCAGTGCGCCTTCATTAATATGCATTTGGCGCTACTGCACCATCTTCATGCCGCACTGTCGGCACAAGCCTACCGCCAGCCTTGTGCCGAGCTTCATGAATCCCAGGGAATATTCGTACAAATACTGCATCTATTGCAGCGTATTGTACCCCGACTTAGATTTATCCTTGATATACATGCCTTTGGCATATGAAATTTCCCATGGACAACCATGTCCTTCAAATTCCTACCCCTTTTATTAGAAAAAAATGGTTTATTAGGAAGAATATTAGCCAAAACTCCGTCTTCTAACAGTTATTTCCAGTAATACTCTATCAAAACTTTCACTTCCTCACTTTTTACATTATACACAGATACGTAATAAATCGCACCTCTTTTTTCTTTATTTCGTTCATCAGCTCTTCTAATCTGACACCTATTTCTTCCTATAATTCCATTTTCATCCCTATCCATACCTATTTCATTCTTTAATCTAATTTGGGCCTGTTTCAAAATATCTGGGTCATAGCCCCTTTGTAAAAACATATAATTTGTTTTTTCCAGTTGTGTTTTGGAATTTGTAATGTGTTGTCTAATATCCATCACAGTCATGTGCAAAACAGCTCTGCCATAAAACACAGTCAGATGTACACCTAGGTAATGTTGAAGACAGTATATGGTATGCCCTTAACATGATCAAAACATATGAGACAGTACATGTGACATGTTTGCTCAAGATATATCACAATACAGTACAGTTGTCATTAAAACTTAGTTGTTGGATGATATGGTCCATAAGGTGTATTTATACAAGTTGTTTTTAGTATACTAGTATGATGTATTTGCATAGCTGCACCTTGTTAACTAATGTTATTCATGTATATGTGTTGTGTGTAGACAGCTCATACTGGTGTGTAATTATTTCTACATAATTGAGCTGTTACTGGTGGATAGAATCACATTAGAGACCCAGGACAGAGTGCTGCTCGCTATATTTTTATCTGTGACTGCATACCTGTCAGCTGAGGTCCCTTCTCAATGATGTGTTTTTCCAATTGGCTCAGTATCTGCATATACTAGTAGTTGATTCAAGACATATTTTCCTGTATGCAGTAGCTATTTGCTCAGTTTGTTTTTGTAATCTTTATAATATATCTTTACCATCTCAAAAGTGCTTACACCTCTCTGTACTCTTCTTTTCTAGACCTAACACCACTCTAAGTATTCAGCTGTGGTACCACCTTTATCTTTTATCCAACCGGTGGATACATTGTTATAAGATAAGCGCAGAGCAGCCTGGGTCTGAACTGTCTGCAAACACAAACAGCTACAGTTAACTTTGAGTATGTGTCTACCTGTTTGAGCTAATATTCATTATCCCCTGGAGAGCACTCTGCTTTGGCTTGTAAGCAGCCCCCCCCCCACACACACACACACACACTCATCTTCCATTTTCTCTTTTATTCACTTCTGCTAGCTAATAGTATCCATAACTGATCAAATACTGTGTTTGTTAATTTAAAGTGAGACCACAGTAGCATACTAATAGAAGGTTATCCTGTTTTTCCACCTCAGAAATGGTTAAGAAATGATTTACAGCTTCAGAGCAGTCCTTGGTCAATTCTGATTGTTTCTTAAACACAAACTTGTCTTCGCTTGTTCTTGGCTCATTAGCAGCAGTACAAAAGAACTGCCTGCCCACACCCTTGTTCTCCCCCTCCCCCTTTCCTGTTTATTACCTTAAGCCAATCCCAACGTTAATAAATATTACCTGTGGCAGGCACCATTTTTAAAACCACAGCCACCATTTGAGCACTTTATGCTCAGCCTTGCCATAAAACTTGCTAAAACTGCCTGAACTGGGGCACAGCTAACTGATAGTTTGTGGAAATACAGGGTACCTACCTGAGTCTCCACATTCACTATCATAAAATCTTTTATCAGTTTACTCTTTTATCTGATTGTTTTCAGCCCCCTCATAAGAGCAACTAACAGGGTCTCTGCCCGCTTCGGTCCCCACCCTGCCCCCAGTTACCTCCCGCCCCCAAGTGGTCCTACCTTTATTACACATGCTAACCCCTCCCATCTTTCCAACAGCCAACCACGGCACTAAACCCAACACTACCTCCTCCATCTTCCCACTACTATCACTCCTCCTCAGCTAGCATGTATAAGCATACCATACCTATGCTCACTGCATGCACTCTCCTTGCATATCTTACATCCTACCAAAACTCCATCATTCCCCCACTTAACCACTACCACTGTACTACTACTCACACCACCACTCATGTCTCACCCTCACTCAGCTCCCCTCCCACCAACTCAAGAACTGTCCCTATGCACCCCCCCACATATTCTATCAACTTTATTACTCAAACAAAAAGCATCCCTACAACTTAACATAGCAGCCCTCCCACCATACCTATTACCCACAGAGCACAATCATAAAGTTTCCCTAATAAACAAACACATTCAAAAACTGAAAAAACTAATAACCTCATGCATATCAAAACTAGCCCTAAGTGGAGACATCCATCCCAACCCTGGCCCCACCATCTCTAACCCAACTCCTCATAATCAAACTAGAAACCACAACTTCTCCCAAATCACAGCCAATAGAAAGCCAGGTGACTTCCTTCTACTAAGCCTAAATATTAGAAGTATATCCAACAAGGTCCATGAACTCCATGCCACTATAGACTTGTACTCCCCAGATATAGCCATCCTGACAGAAACCTGGCTACAACCTCACATTACCAGTGAGCAAATCTTCCCTACCGGTTATGGCATACTAAGAGTAGACTGGCTAAACAAGAAAGGAGACGGTGTAGCTATAATATTTAAACAGCATCTAAACATCCAGATCTTAAAATCATCAGCTCCACAAATAGGCAATGAAGAAATAATATATACCAACCTCAAAACAAACCAAAATAAAACAATCAACATAACTGGATGCTACTTCCTACCTGGCCAAAACATCCTTCCACTAAAAAACCTCCTCAGCTGGTCTACCCACCATCTCCCCCAAGAAACTATAATTGTAGGTGATTTCAATATTGACTGGAAATCCTGGTCTGGCAACCATCTAACCCAACATCTAAACCTTCATGGCTTCACCCAACTAGTCCAGTTGCCAAACAGGATAAATAAAAACTCCAACAAGCACACTACCCTGGATTGGATATTAGTCAGTAAGAACCCCCAGTCATATATAGCAGGCTGCTTATCAGATAGCTTCAGTGATCACTCCCCAACATTCCTACTCAAAAAACACCTATACCAAGCTAAACCTGTCATCTACCATTAAATACATAAAAAACTAAACCTTAACCCACTCACATTCATCTCATCCCTCAAAGAATGTAACTGGAATCCTCTAAAGTACCTCAGTCTTGATGACACAGTTGATTTTTTTAATACTACCTTCCTGAGCATCCTTAATTACCATGCCCCCATAAGACTTTCCAGAACCAAAGCACAACCCTCCCCATGGCTACAGAAAACCGCTAAGTCAGAAATGAAAAACAGGGATAAAGCCTAGGAGCACTGGCACAAAATTAAAAACCCCTCAACTAGACAGAAATTGCTAGAACTATGCAATAAAGTCAAAAAGTTAATAAATCAGGACAAATTCCAATACTACCAGTCTGCCCTAGACTCCTCCCAACACAACCCCAAACAATTCTGGTCCTCCATAAACTCCATCCTCCACCCAGGTAATGTCAGTACCCCTCCTCCTAACATCCCTCACTCCTCAGAAAATATTGTTACCTCATTCAACACACACTTCACACAAACCATACTATCACTAGCTAGACAACACAACCCCCCTCCCCTCCAACCCACACCTTTAACTAGTAATCTCCCCACTGTCTTCTCTTTTTCTCCTGTTCCTACCTCCAACATAAAAAAAACTCTTAACTAAACTTAAGCCCACCAAATTAGCAGCAGACAACCTCTCAAGTGAATACCTACAAATTGCAGCTGATGCTCTAGCCTACCCAGTATCCATCTTGATTAACCAATCTCTGGCAGAAAGTTACGTTCCCTCACTATGGAACGTATCACATATAATTCCCCTCCACAAAGGCAGCTCCTCCACAGAACTAACCAATTATCACCCCATAGCTATTCTCTCTCCACTCTCCAAAATACTAGAGAGATGCATTCACTCTCAGGTCTCAGACTACCTCCTTACTAACAAGCTCCTTTCCAATACTCAGCATGGTTTCCAACCAAGCCATAGCACCACCACTGCCTTACTCTCTTTAACTAACACTATTCTTCAGCATAAAAACAATGGCTATCTCTCCTCTGCTACTTTCCTAGACCTATCTAAAGCATTTGACATGGTCACACACAAACAACTCATCTCTGTCCGCAATAACTTATCCTTCTCTCAATCAGTCACTAACTGATTTCAGAGTTAGCTGTCTGACCACCAACAACCCATTGTATGGCAGAATGATATATCTCCCCAACTACCTGTCTTTATAGGGATTCCCCAAGGATCCATCCTTGGACCCCTACTCTTCTCTGTTTTCACCAATAATCTACCCAATGCCACCAAACATGGCACACTCATGCAATATGCAGATGACTCAACCATCATCTGCTCAGACCAGTCCCTACCCAAACTGCAAAAAGTCACACAGGAAGCCTTTTCCTCTGTTGAAACTTGGTTATCCAATGCTCAATTAATACTCAACCCAAACAAAACTAAACTACTCATCTTCCAACCCACCAAACATACTCAAAACAACTCTCACTTTAACATCACAGCAAAAGACAACACCACTGTACACCGAACAGAACAAACCAAATTGCTAGGAGTGGAAATAGACAACTCCCCCTCTAATATCACCCACCCCATCCACCCACTACCCCCCCCACTAACTACTGTGATTATAGCAAGCACAGATGCTCATAACCCTAACTAATTATTATACAGCAGGAACTTCTTATTGTAACAATTGTTAATGTCTGTTATGTACTTCTCAGATGATAAAGATTCTAGTTGTCTACTGATGTGCTATGTTCTTCATCTGTAACTATGTTTGTAATTGTTAATTGCTATGTTGATCAAATTGTTAATTGCTTTGTAAATCCAATGTAACTACTGTCTGTATATTTTAACTGTGGAGCTTTTCTCCCTGGGCCTCCAATGAAAATGGACCTACGTCTAGTCGGACACTCCCGTTCAACAAATGTAAATAAATAAATAAATACTTTGTATAACAACAAAACTTTAAGGATAGCAGGTATGCAATCATAATAGTGCAACATTCCCAGTGTCTTATTATCCATTGGTATTGATGATATGAATATAAGGCCAAGTGTGGACCACTATGATCATCCTACAGTGTAATTATGTTACCTTAGCATGTTACGTAGCATGTAACACAGTTTATCAGAGGAAATGCTGTTATTACTTGTCCAATTATGAACAAAACATGCATGTGCTCAGCCAGCAGGCATACATATTATGACATATCAAAACTAGGATGCCTTGAGAATGTGGAATGCAATACTGACATGTTTCTCCATTCAGAAAACTTACTAAACTATAAGCTTATAGTGATACAGACAGCATAACATTTAGACTTGGGCCCCTGGTGTAACCTAGCTGGCATACAGACCTTCTAAGAGCAGAAAGCAGACACTCTAACATAAAATCCTTACTTCAATGGCCCATCATGGGGAACAGGAAATTCATCCCTGGTTTGACACCTATATCTATAATGGGCAAAGGAAAGCTGTAAATGGCTTATCTCCCAAGCCCCTTTTACAATTATCAAGGTTAGCAAACCTTGTGAGAAATAAATCCCTTGTGGTTGTTAGCTTAGTAAACACCTATAAATCTATGAACCTATTATTCATATGTGTGCCTCAAACATTTGTTGTTGAGGTGTCAATATGTCAATTAATTTCAACTATAAATATATTTATGTGCAAGTAATGTGTAATGCTGACATCACCTGAATAACAAATGATTATTATAAATACACAGGAAAAAAGCAGCAGTGGTAAAGATAAAATATATATATGTAAATAAGATAAGCAATGCAACATGGTTAATGGTTGACATCACAACATACAACTGGAATGCAATAGAAAACCTTAGAACAACTGGATAATCATAACCACAGTGACATCATGTGACATCTACAGTTTTAGGGAATGACACACATATTACTGTTAGCCAACTAATGTATCACTGCCACTACCTACCTTTATATTATTCTTATCTATGTACCTGCACAATTCAAACACTACAATGATGATCATTAATATAATATGTACAACTCAAACATAAAAGAAGAATATGAGTGGCTTTATGCACAGCAATTATAGAAAACTGTATCTAACTTTGTTTTAAACAAACCATCACAGGGCAATTATACAGAAGTGCTAACCTCAAGGACATGCAGAAATTGTCTACCAAGAGCATTCAGAATGTTGAGACAGCAGACACATGGAATAGGAAAGCTAAGCACAGCATAACAATCATTAAGAACAACCTACTATTCAAACAACATTAACAGCACAATATATGTGAAACAATCCAGCTACCAGCACTATGACAGTTACCCACAGGTGTCTCCCACTTAGGTTATGACTACAAAATAATGCATAACCTGCAGTCATCAAACATACACTGCATATAACTCAAGGGACAAAAGCATAAACTGCAGCCATCAAACATATCCTGCATATAACTCAAAGGACAACATCTACATTAAATCTATACTGCTATTCACAAGAAATCAATGACTATTGCACTTAACTTGCAGATGCGTTATGGGTAGTCTGGCATTAATGTTAGCATGCAAAAAGCAAAAAACAAAATGAACTGCTCAACACCAATTGTTTTATTTCACCATACATTCTGGTTCCTCGGCCATTTGCCTTCACAGGATTAAAAACACAGTTAAAATGCCTTTCGTTTATACAGGTATAACCCCATTAAATTAATTTAACAGGGAATCGATCAGTTAATCATTCAATTTATGAGAATAGACTTTAACAAACAACACATACAAATATTTAATATAAATCAGTTCTTTAAATGATAAATTATCAAATGTACTATCTAAAACATTTATTTATTTATTTATTTACCGGGAATGTCCACTGGGCCAAGAATCATCCCATTTTCAGTGGACACACACATAGGAGCAGTCACTTTGACTCATTCCTTACCCATTTGAGCTAAATGACAAAACAGTTCACTACAGCTTCTGAAAGGAGAATTTATGGATTATCATTCATAGTTATATGTGTGATGCAGAGTTTAGATAGAATGTGTACACCGGCTCAGTATAGGTGTGGATAAGCTTAGAAGGCATTGAAATAGTAATGCTAACTACATTTGCATTACTATTATCAGTACAGACACCCATTAAATGCAACCAAAACAGTCTCATAAACAGATATATATATATATATATATATATATATATATATATATATATATATATATAAATCATACTAGGTGATTTCAACTATCCGAATATAGACTGGGATCACTACTCAAGCCCCAACACTCTAGCCCAAAGGTTCCTAGAGTTCATAAACTCAAATGCCATGGAACAACTAGTCACCATACCCACAAGAGGCGAAAACATACTAGATCTCATTATTACGAACATGGGGTCACAATGTTCAACACCGGATGTATACCCCTCATTGGTGAGGTCAGATCATAAACTAATCTCACTGGAAGTCCACATCCCGCCCCCACCCCAGATAAAAAAGACCACAGTGAAGAACTTCTCTAAAGCCGACTTCACACTTCTTAGGACTGGTGTGGTCTCCTTCAAGGCCCCCGAACCAGCGGAAACCATCACTAAAGCCGCTGAATCACATACAAATGCCTTCTACCAGCACCTCTAGGACTGCATGGATCAGGCAATCCCAAACAAAACAAAGACTCTTTGTACCAAAGGCAAGCGTCCAGTCTGGTGGACCCCAGCCATAAACAAGCTCTACAACAAAAGGAGAAAGCTACTACAAGATAGAGCAAAATCCCAAAAGGGAAGACACCCTTGATCATTATAAGTAAAAAACTAAGAGCTCTCATAAAATCATCCAAGGCAAATTTTGAAAGAAAAATCGCCAAGGACTCAAAAGACAATCACAAGGCCTTTTTAGTTATGTTAGAAACCTGGGAGGAAACTCCCAGATATGCTCAGAACTAGTTCAAAATGATGTAAAGATCACTGAACCTACAGACATTGCCAACATACTGGCTGACAGGTTCAGTGCAAATTCCCTCCCCCAAAAGGAGAAATATCTATACCAGAGGATTGTAGCCTCCCAAACATCTCAAATGCTCAGGTGAGAACAGCTCTCTCCAAGGCGAAAAACACAGCATCCATGGGACCAGATGGTGTCCCCGGTTGTGTGCTCCACGAACTCATTGAGGAATTAAACCCGCAATTAGGGCAGCTGTTTAATCTTAGCCTCACCTCAGGATACGTACCCAAGGAGTGGCTTACGGCAACTGTGGTCCCACTACATAAAGGCGGTGCCTCCACCGACCCTGGAAACTACTGTCCCATCAGCTTGACAAGCCTGGTCTGCAAAACTATGGAGAGGATCATAATGGAACTCATAAATAAAGACATAGGGGACTTGCAGACATTGGATCAAACCCAATTTGGCTTTGTCAAGGGCAGATCATGCCTCTTAAACTTGGTTGACTTTTTCGAAACAGTCACCAAGGCCATCGATGAGGGCAAGGCAGTCCACACAGCCTACCTTGACCTGGCAAAGGCATTTCAACACAATACCCCACTCGGGCATCATAGAAAAACTCACCAGCTTAAATGTAAACCCATACATCACAAGATGGGTTGCAAACTGGCTAAATGACAGAACCCACAGGGTCAGAGTTGCTGGCGCCATGTCTGATTCCAAGCCTGTCACAAGCGGTGTCCCACAGGGCTCGGTCCTGGGCCCACTCTTGTTCGGCATCTACTTTTCAGAAGTACAGGCAAGCACAGGAGGATTATGGCTGACAAAGTTTGCAGATGACTGCAAACTGGGCGCTATAGTTGAAAACACATCAGACACAGATATCCTTCAGAAGGGTCTCATAGAAACGGATAACTGGTGCCAAAGCCATGGCCTAAAGTTAAACGCTAAAAAATGCATAGTCATACCCTTCGGGAAAAACAAGGTTACCCCCAGCTACCATATAGGTGGCAATCCACTAAGCACAGAAGAGGTTATCAGGGATCTGGGGACCCAGGTTGACAGTAACCTCTCATTTGACACCCACGTTGCCAAAGTAGTAAGAAAGACCTTCTACATTGCCCACCTGATCATGAAGGGATTCACATCTAGGTCAAGGGAGGTCATCATTCCCCTGTACTCATCACTCATCAGACCGATGATTGAGTATAACGCCCCATTTGGAATGTATCTGAACCGACACCTGCAGCAATTGGAAAGGCCCCAAAAGTTCCTCACCAAAAGGATAAAGGGTCTCAAAAATATGTCCTATGCTGCCCGACTGAAGGAGCTCCAGCTCTACTCAGTTGCCATCGCCTGCTCAGAGGTGACCTGTGCCTGACATACAAGGCCATGTCCAACCCGGAATTAATGAACATGCTTCACCTCAAAAAATCTAAATCCATCCGATCTACAAGAGCACGAGACTTGAACCTTGACACGGTCATAAATAGGACGTGCTGGAGGGACAGATTCATCACCCAGAGACTCCCTATGCTGTGGAACAAAATCCCGGTACATGTGAGGCAGAGCACCTCGCTGGCTTTGTTCAAGAGAAATCTTGACCAATGGATGGGAGATCGGAGGTATACCCCAGGGATCACCTCAGTGTCACTGCTTGACAGAGGCACAGCTAAATAATGGGCATAGTATCCTTCAAACTTAAGGGGTGGCGAAAGTCACAAAACTCTGGGCTAGGCTTATAAATGCCCTAGGGCAGATAGCCTAGTATGAACCTATGAACCTATGAACCTATATATATATATATATATATATATATATATATATATATATATATATAAATATATATATATATATATATATATATATATATATATATATATATATATATATAACAAATACATTTATTATAATGTAGGTGTGGATTATGCAGCTAGCTGCAGGCATCTGCTGGCTTGTGTTGGACCTCTGCAGCCCTCTGGGGAAGATCCTCTGTATCCCTCCTATGCAGGTTATCATAGTGGTGATGGTCTTCTATGCCAATTTTGTAGATCCCAGGCCATCTGCACTGATCCCTTACAATCTGGTTCCTGATGTCAATCATTGCAAAGTTCCTGGGGAGTGCTTTCATCTTCTACTTATGTCCAGCATAGACAGTGAGCATCGAGTTGGTCTATTCCTCAGTCCATTTCAGTGCCCAGACACAATAAAACCTCCTCTCAGTCAATATCCTTCCCATTTCAGCTGAAACTGGTGCAAAAGACACCTTCACAAAAATGCTAACTGAGGTCCCACTCAGTTCACAGGTAATAATGATATGATCAGTAAATGCATACGCATCACATTCTAAAGCTGGCACTGATGGGATGGCAGCAAACTAAGGATGGCATTGAGTGTATATTACAGATATTTCTATTTACTGATACCTACTGGTAATTGTAGTGAGTACCTTTCAGTTACACCAAGCTATTGGTTAATGTGCCGGATTTCAAGAAGTTATGATGACTTATGCAGATGGGATTCCAAAACATTGAATGCTAATAAAATTAATTAATTATGGTGCAAATGGTACATATAAGCTGTGTGCGCATAGCTAAATTCAGTTTGGTTTCTCCAAGTCTTTTTTAGTTTCTAATCCCATGACAGGAATGGACCCCATTCCTAAGTCAAAGTATGATTAAAGTTTGTGAAATTAGTATTGTTTCAGTCTTTGCTGTTAACCAAAAGTGCTCTTTGCAGCACCCACAATGTGTCTAGAATTGACTCCTTCTGCAATTCATCTGGAGTTACAGTAGCATATGTAAATATGACTGTAAGGTGGAGCCAAGATGGCCAACTGATAGCAGCAGTTTTTCAGAGCTCCATGAAACTAGTATAAAAAACAGAAAATAACTTATTTTATTTTATAAAAAATACTTAGAATTGATAGATGAAAATATAAACTATATTATTAGTAACTTTGGTGAGCTTAGGAAAGTTTTTCCTGTCAAATTATAAAGGAGAAGACATTTGTGGCGATGAACACTTTGAAGACTTCTCATTCTGACATGGCTTTAAAAAAAGAAATGCAGCTTGTGACATATGCTCTACAAGAACTCTCACTAAAATGTATGATTTTAAGGAGAATTTACAAAACCTCAAGGAAATTTGTCAGAAACAAAAAGATTCTCTCAAGGAACTTATACAGCAGCATCAATCCAGAATAACACACTTAGAAACATCCCTGAATGATCTTGATGGAAGACTGAAGGAAGAAGAAAGCCAAAACAATTTTCTCATCAAACAAAACACTTGGCTTCTCAATAAAGTGGATGATCTGGAAAATGGAGAGAGAAGGACAAATATAAGGATTTTTAGCATCCCTGAGAGAGCTGAAGGAGAAGATATCCTTTCTTTCCTGAATAACAGGATTCCAGAGATTTTAGATTTAAAGGAGGGTCTGTTCTTTGGTATTGAAAGGGCTCATAGAGCTTTAGAAAAGCCAGTGTTAACATCCTCCTCTACTCCTCCCAGATCAATAGTCATAAAGTTTCTATCTTATTTGGACAAGGAGTTGGTCCTAAAATCTGCCTGGAGGAAAAGTTCATTAAAATTTAATCAAAACCCAGTTAGGTTTGACAATGACTATTCTACCAGGGTTTTGGAACAGAGGAAAAAAGCTTGGCCATTAACAAAACTGTTAAAGCAGAATAACATCAAAACTCAGCTTGTCTTTCCTGCCAGAATAAAAATTCTATATCACAATGAAATGAGATCATTTAATGCCCTAGAGGAAGCCACTGCCTTTATTAAAAACAATAACATTATTTCCTTTCTTGAAGATATGGAATGGGCATCTGTATCTTTGAAGAGAGTTACTGATAAATCTTCTTGGACTGATGTTAAAAAGAGTCAAAGATTGCTGTTCCCACTAAATCTCTCAAAGCATCTACTGCAACTGGACTTTAATTTGTCTTATGCTTGCTAAATCTTCAAGTAAGGTGTGTCATGACAATATTTTTCTTATTGCTTTTCTTTCTCTTTTTGCTTTTTCATTTCTATACTTTTTTTGTTCATATACAAATTAAATAACTGTTTATATGTTTAGTATATTAGTATAATATTACTGGTTTATTGAGTGATATAATTGAACAGTAAGCTAGCTTTGCTTGTATAACCTTAAGATGACATGCTTTATTTCAAATAATATATAGCCCTTTGCCCTGTTAAATGTGCTTCTGAGTTATTACACAGGCATAGTCATTGCTTAGATTAATTTATCAAAACTGTTTTGGATACATGGGATAACAGGACATATCTATGATTTAGTATATATTAACTAGTTTCTTTAATATTTATAACTTCTGATTGTTTCAGAATATATATTGGTACATTTGTGAACAAAAAACTGCTTGCTGGCTTTTGACATAAATTGGGTCTCTGACAGTTATATGCTTGTATGTTTTATGGCACAAGGTTTTTTAATGGTTACAAGTTATGTTTCCTGTAGAGTTTAATTTTAAAGTACTTTTTCTCTCTCATTGGCATTGAATGTTATTTTGCTGTTTGGAAGTAGCTGACAGTTAAACTTTGCATTTCTTACTGTAAATAAGCAGACTTTGGGATACAGTTAAAGTGAGGTCAGGAAACTGTACTGTGTAGTGTGCTGGGCGGGAAAATGTCAGTTTGAAATTTAAGAAGTGAAGCTTTCTTACTTAGCTCATGACATCATGCATTCCATGCATGCAGATCAGATTACGTTACATCTAATGTGTATATGCAAGTCTCTGATTGTTTAATATAGCATAGCAGGTTTCTTTTATAAGAATTATGAGCTACACTGTCTGCAAACATATTCATGGTTCCCTTTTATAATAGTGACTATATTTTGTGATCAAATATATACAGAAATGTTATTTTTTCTTGTAAATAGTTAATTATAGCCACTATTGCTAGTGAATATACTGGGGTTTTTTTTATAAATAGATCTTTATAAATAACTTTCCTATGCAGTTAGCAAGTGTTTAGTATAGGCTTATAAATTTACAGGAAATGTTTTTGACTAATGGTAATAACCATAAGGATACTCAAACGTCATACTGAATCCTAGCAAATATATGTATGAATAATTTTGATTGAACTATAATTACTTTGCATTTAATATGTTGATTTCCTTACTGTATCCTAAACATTATTTATATTTCAGATGTCATGTTTTCAGTTATTATAAAGTCATGTTTTTTTTTTAGTATATTAGCACTTTATGACAGGGAAAGAGCTCAGTAATATCTACGACTTGTGATAATTCAACAAACAAGTTAAGAGTTTCAGTATTACCTTATTACTATGGTAGATATTTACAGCTATCTCTATCTTAATTTTGTCTTTGAGTCATTCACTTTTAAGACCTGTTATCCATAGTAAGTTTTATGTAAATAATGTTTTTTACTAATTTTTGTCATTTTAACTGATGCCAGTTAATTACTGTTGATTTTAGTCAGTTATTTAAACATCTGCTATTCCAAAAGTTTAGGAGTTAATTAAGGACAAACATGTCTTATGGAATATTTCTAAAAATCTATGTTAACATCTTTTGGGAATGACACACACTCACTATGTGCTAACACCCAATTCTCATGAAGTTTTTATTTATTTATAATATATTCTCCATTTTTTACTTTGTTTTCATGGGCTCGAACCAACAAAGGTTGATGCTTTGCATAGGTAGTCAAGCAGATTTAGTTTTATTTGCTAGACTAGGAATGTATCTCATTCCATGTATAGGGTATATTAAAGTTTATATCAGAGTGAAATATGCTAATTTTTTATTTAACTGTTTTTCTAGTTTTGAAATGCCTGATACAATTGTTTTACTTGTATCTTTCATGGGGAAAGTTATTTGGATTGAGATAAATAGAAATACAACAATTGATATTATATTGTCTATTCAGGAAGAGTATTATGCATACAGGATTCTATTAATACAAGTTCCTTTATTATTTATCTTTAAAGAATTCTGATATGGATTTAACTTTGATATCCTTAAATACTAGTGGCTTAAACAACCCATATAAGAGAGCCAACCTATTAAGGTATCTTAAACTAAACAAGGCTCAAGTAGTTTTTCTCCAAGAGACACACTTTAAAATAAATAACACATTTATGTGGAACCCTATGGAATACATAATATTTGCTCAATCTTCTTATAAAAATAAGACCAGAGGAGTAACAATTCTATGGAAAAAGACTTTCTTAAATCCCCAAATCATTTGCAAACATGTAGATAATGATGGACTCATGGCCTTAGTTAAACTTAAGTTTAATAATAGAATTTGGACCCTGGATAAATTTATACTGGTTCCCAGGTATGGGGGTTGGACTAGCTAAGAAACACGTAGACTTTATTACAACTACTTCTAAAGGTAATATACTAGGAGGTGATTTCAGTTGTATCACAGATATTACAGAAACTACCCACAGGAAGTCTTCTAGACTATTGTCCTCAGCCAAACAGTTAAAAAATGGGCAGAAATGTTTAAACTAAAAGATACCTTTAATGCTTTGGGACCAAATTCTTTACTATTCTCACACCAGGACTATAGACATGGTACCCAAACTAGAATAGATAAAATTTATATCTCACAAGATCTTTATTCTAAAATCTTGAATTTTTCAATACAACCTTGTCCCTTTTCAGATCATAATTCCCTGTTGTTAACAATATACGTGGAATTCAATCAATTAGTTATTACATCAAGGATTCCTTCATATATCACAAAAATTAAAGACTTTAAATCTTGGATAACTTCTGAACTTCAGCTTTTCTTAGAGATTAATTATAAATCTGAAGCAAACACAATTATGGTTTGGGGTTCTCTTAAGGACTATATATGGTAAAACCATTAGCTGGTACAAAAATAAAATTAAAGAATGGGACTCAGAGTTACAGCAACTCCAACATCAAATATGATCTCTTAAATCTAATAAAAACTTAATTGCTACAGATAATAAGAAAAAAATAGAAGAAGAAATTAAGAAATACAATGAAATATTATCCCATAAAACTAATTTAGCTATGGAAAAACTGAAATTAAATTCTTATGCTACCTCTCTTAAGTATTTTCATAACCTATCTATGAAAGTTAAGATACACTCAAAAATTAATAACATTGATAGTATCTTTCATGAAGGGAAAAGGAAAAAAGTCTCGGACATAGGGGACATTCTGGAGGCTTTTAATTATCATTATGCAGAGCATCATAAAGATAAAATAAGTACAAATGAATGTGTGAAGTTAGAGAATATAGTTCCTAACATAACAAGAATTCCTAAGGAACTTAAGTTAGATCTACAAAAACCTATTTCTCAAAAGGAAATTATAGATGGGATTAAATGAAGTAAGTCTAATAAAGCACCTGGAATAGATGGTGTAATTATCGAAATTTATAGATTGTTCCCTTCTTCTATAATCTCTCTCCTACATAAAACCTTTCTTGAAGTTCAAACATTAGCAAGTATTCCTCCTTCTTGGAGATATTCTCTAATTTCCCCTATATTAAAAGAGAATAAGGACCCTAATCATTGCAACTCATATAGACCAATTACTTTGTTGAATAATAATTATAAACTATTTAGGTCAATTATGGTCAATAGATTGAAAATACTCATATCTAAAATAATTAATGAAGACCAAACTGGTTTCATACATAACAGGCATACACAGGATAATATTAAAAGAGTATTAACTCTGATAGATTACCTCAATAGAGGAAACCATGAAGCATTGATAATAGGTCTAGATATTCAAATGGCCTTTGACTCCTTAAATTGGGGTTATTTAAAGTCTTACAGTTATTTGATTCTCCCTCCTTTTTTATAACAATGATAAAAAAAATCTATGAAAATAATCTAGCATATGTCAAATGTCCCTTTACTTCCAAAGCAATCCAAATCATTAGAGTTACTAGACAAGTCCCCTATCCTATTTGCTCTGGCCATAGAAATACTTGCCATTTTAATACGTAATAACCCAAAGATAAGAGGTATAAATATATATGACCAATATATTTCTAAAATAATGATGTTTGCTGATGATGTCTTACTTAACTTACCCAACCCCAAGGAAGTGTTAGATGAAGTGGATATAGTAACAACAAATTTCCAAAAAATCTCAGGACTCTCCTTTAACAAATCTAAATCAAAATATTTGTTATTAAATAAAAAAAAGAACATACAGGTTCCAGTTAATCATATTACGGGAAACCAAGTTTTAACTCTAGACTATTTAGGAATAGTCCTAGGCAAGAATATAGAGGAAAACTTACAGCTTAACTATGCTAAAGCCATAGACTTAATCAAGACTAAATGGAATAATTTGTTTATAACATTTGATAATAGGTTACAACTGATAAAAATGGTTTTGTTACCTAAAATATTATATATAGCAGAAGCCCTTATACTTCCACCAGGAAAGAAAATCCTTATGGAAATTATTTTAACTCTGATGAAATTCCTATGGTACCCCAAAAGAAATAAATTGGAATATTCTCATCATATCAAAAAATGGGAATAAGGGGGGTTAAAATTCCCATGGATGGAAACTTATATAAAGGCATCTATAATTAAAATAGTGATGAATTGGATGCATCCTAGATACTCTTCCAATTCGAAACAGTTACACTCCATTATACTAATGAATGAACATTGTTTATCAAAGAATGCTTTGGTAACTGACAAAGATAACAAGATATGGCACTATTTAAGTTTAAATTTACAGTATAGTACAACAAAATGAACAAAACTAACACTAATAAACAATATGATGTGTTTACAAAATTCATTAACACAAATTTAGATATAAAACTGTGGGATAGATTTCTAATACCATTTACTATTACAAGGGATTTCCCTGATAAAACACATAGAGAGATTTTTGGTTTATGGGAAAATAATAACATATTTTCTTGGTTGCAATGTATGGAAAACCAACATGCTCTGAACACACGAAGTATATTGTCAACCTATGGCCTATCCCCTAATGACTGGTTGGTTCTTCAGAGTGTCACAGCATACACTAAGGATCTGTCTAGAATAATATATAACTCATCCTTCAAAGCTGTACCCAAAATTATAAACTGTATTTTTGGAATTCTATATAATAATATCAATGTTAAGAATGAATTATGATATCTATATAACACTTTAATTGTCTATAAGACAGTTTCTAAAGATTCTTACTGGCAATACCTAATTAAAGGGTTTCAAATATCATCAATGGAAGATAAAACAAACATTTTATTCTCAGTTAAACTAACTTCTTATTCACAATACTGGAGGATTTTTCATTGGAAATTTCTACACAGATCCTTTTTGACACATGAGAAACTCTCAAAAATGAACCCTTCAAACAGCAAGTTATGTTGGAGATGTCATCTGTACACTAATTCTGACTGGTCTCATATTTGTTATGACTGTACTATATTGGAATTAGATTAACAAATTTCTTCAAGCTATCTATACTGATATATTTGTTTTGACAAAGTCTTTAATTTTATTGAATGTTGTTAATAGTAATAATATGAAGAAAGATGACCTGCATTTGTTATGGACAATGTTAGCAATAAACAGAAAATGTATAACTAGAAGATGGAACTCTAATGTAGCACCCAAAATGGAGGAATTCCTATCATCACTGAAGAAATGCATACTAATGGAGAAAAGAACTAAAGAGTTAAGAATGTTTCCTAAGCCACTGGTTAATAGTCCATGGAGGAAAGTTTTGAATTTGATTGATAACCTACAGATGGAAACAAACTCTTCTTAACTATCAAAGTTTATATACTAACTTATTATTTAACTACAAATGTTTTTATCTGAATCATTTTTGTCAGGCTGAATGTTGTTTGTTTTTCTTTTGGCTTTTCCCGGTTAGGGGTGGCCACAGCAGAACTCCAGTCTGCTAATGATTGGCAGTCGATTTTTATGGTGCCGAGGTGCCAGCCCAATGCCAAACCTTCAGCGAAGGCATACCCATTCATGCATGTCTTTCGAATGCCACTCAACCATGGGGAGGACATGCAGACTCCACACAGAAGGCGCTTCAGCCAAGAATCAAATGGGAGAACCTCTTGCTGTGAGGCGACAACGCTACTGCTGCACCACCATGGCTTAATGCACCACCGCGGCTTTCCAGGCTGAATATAAATACTGTAAATAGTTATTGAATGTTATGAATGTATTAAATTATTGTGTTATTTCATCAAAATAAAAATCATTTGAGTAAAAAAAATAAATAAATATGATTGTAAATTCTTTTTTATGAGACCCATTGCTCCTTCTACTATTGGAACTGTCTGTGTATCCTTCTTTCATATCATCCTTGTTTCTGCCTGCAAATCCTGGTATTTTATTACTTTGTGGGGGGGATTCAGTAATCCTCCGAGTAAGGCTAACCAAGTCTTTCTCGGAGACAGCCATTTAAGACTATGACGTCAGAGCGTCATGCATATGCATGAGGGCGCTGACTCAACTGGAAGGCTAACACGGAGCATGTAAGACTGCAGGGGGCGTGTCAGACTGCCGAGCAGTCCAAATATCCACGCCCCTGCAACCATATAAAGTGAAAATGACAAATGCAATGAGCGAGTCCGCTGAAATGTACACATAGCAAACAGTACACATTCCCACATACTAAACCCCTTTGTAATTGTAAAATGTAAACTATTGTTTGTTTTTTTTATAATTCCCCATATAGCTGCCTGTATTTGCACGTGGTTGCACGGGTGTGCCCATTACTTAGCTGCAGTTAGCAATTTCGACATCAAAGAGCATAATAAGAAATAGTGTAGTGGTAGAGCGTTCACACAAAGAGGAGGTATTCCTGGTTCTAGTCCCACCAGTCCCCTGTCTATTTTATTTTTAAATTAGTATATAAAATAATTCCTGACATATATGAATGAAATTTTAGTAAAAAGCATTGAAATGGCCTATGTATTAGTGAACAAAATGTATATATATAAATATAAGAAGGCGAGCAGCATTAAGGATATTGACATATAATTGCTTATAGATAAGCAGCGCTTTACTTAGCGCAATATAAGTGCCCATAGCTAAGCAGAGTTTTACCTAGCGCAATATTATTGCCCATAGCTAAGCTGCGTTTTACCTAGCGCAATAGAATTGCCCATACCTAAGCAGCACTTTACCTAGCACAATAGGTTTTCACGGAGCTGCGAACTGCGCTAACCAGCGCACCGTCGGGCAACGTGGAGCAATGTAGAGCAACGTAGAGCAAAGTGGCCTAAACACAGCCACACCCCCTAGCCTGTCTGGACAGTAGTAAAATAAAAAGCAATGACAAGGTTCGAACCCAGGATACTGTGTACCATATTCAAAGTATTGAACCACTAAGCCATGACAACTTAGCATAAACATGCACTGTTAACATACATATACTTATAAATGGAAGATTAACCATTGCTAAGCAGGTTTGCTGTTAGCCGAGAATTTTCAAAAATGGCCAATCACAAATAAGTGTGGGAAATGCGGCATATTTAAGCACAATAGGCGGGAATACTCGCCATAACTGATTGTAGCTCCCATCTGCAGTCAGAATGGCTGGTGCTGGAGAGGGTACTTGCTTTCGAGCGCAACGCTGGGGCATCGAGGAGTCAAAATACATGGTTTGGCTCCTTGTCCACCATCATGAGTCAAGACTCCTGCAGGGCCAGTTTCAAGGGACGGAGTACAAAGCAGAGGCTTGGAACTGGTTAGCTCATGATCTCACCAGTGCCACAGGCGTCCCTTGGACTGGTGAGCAGGTCCTTCACCACCATGCAGACCTGAAGAGATGGAAGCAGGACCTACTGAACCGATGGATACAGGAGGCCCGTGACATGCAAGATGCCCCACTACTGAGTAGGTAGCCATGGAATGAAGTATGTAAGACATGCTAATGTAGTCTATATAATGTATAGGTATGTCTCAATATCCCTTCATTTACTTCACAACTGCAGGTGTCCGTGCTGCGAATCAGCAAGCCTATGCAGATAGGCTGCTAAGGCTGTGCCACCAGGCAGGTTAGTAATTATTCTGCATGGTTTGTTATATAAAATAAGTGAAAGAGCCTGAAAAAAAAGTGTTGTAGCCCAATAATAAAGCCATAAAATGCCCTGAATAATTTCTCTGCATGTACTGTTATATAAAATAAGTCAGAGAGCCAGAAAAAGAGTGTTGTAACCCATTAATAAAGGTAAAATAAGTCATGAATAATATCTCTGCATGTACTGTTATATAAAATAAGTCAGCGAGCCTGAAAAAGAGTGTTGTAACCTATTAATAAAGGTATAATACGTCTTGAATAAGTCTTCTGCATGCACTGTAATATCAAATAAATGAGAGAGCCTCTAGAAAAGTGTGTAATGTAATTAATAAAGGTATAATACTTGGAGTGTGTCTGTGTCACTTACTTTGAAATGTTGTTGTACCCTTGCAGTATATAAATAGTACTGTTGTATTAAGCGCTGTCAACCCACAGTTGGGCAGTCCCATATAAAGTGGATGAAGGAAGTGCCAGTATCTGTGAAGCATATATACAGTCCTCAACAGTTGGTTAATGGCTGGCATGCATAGGTAAATCTGGCACACGAGTAGCTTGTTAATGTGTTCCCCAGAAATGTGAGTGTGCAACTTGAAATGTAGGGTTCTGTAGAAATATAACTGAAAATGTCACGTGAACACATCCAGATATGTAGATATATAAATATAAATAAAATATATAACTATGTAGCAGTAACATCTGCATCTTGGACAGTTAGTATGTCAGATATAGGTCAGGTATAAAATGAACTAGCCGAACCCATTACACAACCAAATGCACGTTGCCTAGTGTAATAATACATGTAGGGGATATACACCTGCAGTCAATAGGGATGTAATGTAAACTATAAGTACTTATAAGATGTTAATGCCCTACTGTATGTGCATAAACAATGCAATTCCACACCTCAATGGGTATGTCTAATCTCAAAAAATTTGTTGGGACATATGTCCTATTGTTCTATAAATATCTACATTTACTTTCATGCATGTGCCCTGTTCAAACACCACAATCTTGGTGGCCTGTTGCCACCTATCATCCCTGCATGCTGTTGGAATGTCCACTGTTGTTCAATATATGCATGTGTTATGCTTGCTGTTCAACTGTTGGAACCCTGGTGTGTTGGGTTAATGGGAATATTACTGCATGCTGTTACAACTAATTTGGAATGCTGTTGTCTATGTTGTAATTAAACACACCTAAACACAGAACGTATGGGAAGGCCAGTCCCAGCTGACCCACCTGTCCTTCCTCAGCTGGCGATTGAACCTAGCACTAGCAGGTCCGGTGCCCAGCCCGGGCTCCCCTCTTCCGTTTGTTCTGTGCCACCTTCGGGTGGAAGTGCTGCAGGGGATGGGGCTCACCCCCTGCAAGCGTGGGTGGAGAAGGGCCACCTGTCACCCTCCGAAGGGTCTGGGCTGTGGTGCATAGGTAGATCCAGCATTCAGTCGCTGATCCCCTTTGCCAGCTCGAGGTAAGAGTGGCGCAACTCACGGGTGAGCCTGCCCCTCCTACGCAGCCCCCAGCTCAGCCACCCTCGGGGCTGTGAAGGTGCAGTGGTGACTGCCCATGGGTGGGGATCTCAGTTCCACTGTTACCATCTGTGGGCTCATGGGCTTGCGATTTCCAAACATCCTTCCCTGTCAATTGCATTCATCCACTCCATGTGTCATATTCCACCCCTGTATGCTTCTTGTTTGTCTTGTCTGTTTACCTCCCCAATCTACCTCCCCAAATATACCTACTTCCTCTACCTCACATTCCACTCTCACCTGAAAAAAAGGGGCAATCTGTTCCCACAAAAAAATGACACCCCATACATAGCTGCCCATTTCACACACATGTCTGCTGGACATGTAAACTGATAATTATAATTGGCAGTACAACATACTTTGTTGTCCTCACCCCTCTCTCAGGGGTGGAAGGTTTCAAATTTCACTCCAAATTTCTAACATATGCACAGCTGTTGCTGGTAAAGAAATGGGCAGCTATGGACCTTCCCTACACCCATCCTGCACATCCTGAGCTGGTTTTCCTACTGTCTTTCCCTCTTTGTCCCCCTTTTTCACCACTTTCCTATCTCCCTATTTTCTTTTCTTTCAAAGAAATTAGCGCGGGGTTAGCGGGAGTAAGCACTTTTAAGCAGTAGTTAGCGGGTTTGAGCGAGTGTGTGCATGTGTGCGCTTAGCTAAGTATTGCTAAGCGTCACGCAAACCCGCGCAAACCCGCTTACAACTGCTTAAAAGTGCCTTAGTCACTCTGCATGGCAGGGCCCTTGTTCTGCTAAGCAGAAAAATAAAACACCTCTGTTAGTCTCGAACCCCAGACCTTGGACACACTACACTGCATGAAGTACCACTAAGCCACACAACAAGTTGATGCTGTAATAAATATATCATGCATTACAATGAGTGAATGTAAAGGAAAATAGGAATGCCATAACACAAATCTTGTTCTGTGGATCTTTACCAGCAGTTGTTGTGGAATTGCATGACATGACTGTGAAAAGAGAACCAGCCATTCTAGCAGGAAATAAAGTTACAGTAGCACTTTACAAACCCCACACAGTATCAGAGCAGGATAAACACTGGCATATTTGAATAGGGCAGAGGCCATACTTCCCAACTGTGACTGCTTTTCAGGGATGTCCCTGATTTGTAAACAAATGTTTGCTGTGTCTCTCAGAATCCCTCTGAAAAGTGCTGACGTTAGGCAGAAATGTGGGGAATTACACTTAATGAATAATGTCAATAAGTAAGAGTACACACTGCTTGCATGTCAGAAAAGGTGTATTAATACATATGCTCTGATTCTCTCACAGTCTCAACTTAATGTCTGTAATATTTTACAGGTGTACCTCACTTATATGTACCTTTTCCTGAGGCTGTTCAAATATATACCTGAGTGTATCAGAGGCCTGGCAGAGGCAGAAACACACATGCATTTCTGCTTTTCTGCTGTTACACACTCTGCAAATAGCTTTGGAATGAGTCCCACAAGCATACCCTTATGTAGGAGTACAACACAGAAATATCAAAGGATGTAGCCATGTACTGGTAGCAACCAACTGTGACAATGCCATTGTTCCAGTGCAGAAAAGACCAGTGTGGTGCACAGACAAAGAATAATAGGCTAACCTGTGGCTACCATCTAGATATGTCCACAGGTGGGAGCTACGCAGACAGACTACATGCCTTGATAGACTAACAGGTACACAGCAACCCTGTATGTTCAGCAAGATAAACATCACACAATAATAAATAATGATCTCTGTACTTCTGCACCCCTACCCAAAAGAATGATATACCTGTGTATTCAGGCTCTACCAAGGATGTAGGTAGGCATACTCAGTACTGAAATTTGTCCAGTTGTCTTGAGCAGCCTGTGCTAATGTCAACACAAATAAACAACAAACTGTTCAGAAGTGAGTTAATTAATATTTACAGTATAGTAGTTTACAAACAGTTCATGTGCCAGAAGAATACATTGCAATAATTACTTCTGTATGGCAGTTAATTGTATAATTAGAAAAGAAAGTACATACTCCCATGTATCTTGTGTAAGCATTTGGAGAGGGTGAGTAAAATTCTACACTGACAAGTGTGTACTAGAAGCAGCAACATTCAGGTTTGAGTACAACATGCAAATCACTGGCTACAACCCTAGCTTCAGATATAAGAAGTATACCAACCTTCTGACTGACACAACGGTGTCCACATCAAACAAGCATGGGCCACACTTTGGAAAGCTGAAAGGGCTACACCTACCTGACTTAGCATTTTATAGCAGTGGGCTGCTATGACAGTGAGTACTGCAATTACCACACAGCAGGCTGCATGCAATTAGTAAATGGTTGGCACCAATTGGTGCAGAGGCCATCACATGCACATGTGCAGATACCTAGAAAAGCAGGCTGTACTTGCTGTCCACACATGCAATAATCTCATTGCAGCAAGAGAGATAGCGAGAGAGAGATAGAGACACAGACGCAGACAAAGAGACAGAAACAGAGAGACACAGAAAAAGAAAGAGCAACAGCAACAGAGAAAACCCAAACCAAAAAAAATAAAATTAAAATAAAAAATGATTTCCTTTAAAAACAGATGGAACAGAGAAATACAAAGGAAAGGTATGTAACACATATGTATTTGCTGGCATGTAGTAGATGTTTTTAAAGAGTACTCTACATACTGTGAATCATCCATATGTGGCAGCAGTACGTATCTGTATGTATCTGTACATGTGTATAGGGCAAGGGACATACTGCAACTGTTTGTGAAGGGTGTATATATATATATATATATATATATATATATATATATATAGATATATATATATATATATATGTATATATATATATATATATATATATATATATATATATATATATATTGTTGAAGGTTGTTATGTGCATATTTCTATGTAGGTTGTAGTGTGTGGCAAAGAAAACAGCATGCAGTGCTGGCATATGACATGTGGTGGTTAAACGCTGTGGGTATGTTCTGTCAGTTTTGCAGTGTTGCAGCCAGTGAGGCCTGCTAAAGCTACATGGGCTGAGGACACCTTTAATGCAGTCTGCACAACACTGTGCAATATTATTACATAACTACATTCTAAAGACATGCTTCTGGAACATTTCTCCCCGTGCCTCCACTGACAACAAGATCTGTGGAACCTAGTCGGACTTTCAGGGTCAACAAATGTTAAATAAAATAAAAAATAAAAACTGTATATCTCACAACTGTCGCATAATTGATATTCCTGCCATGAATAGTGGACTGTATATGTGCCTATATGTACATCTATGTGTGCAGCAATGGATGTTTATATGTATGTGTATATGTATGTGTGTATGTATATATATATATATATATATATATATATATATATATATATATATATATATATATATATATATATATATATATATATATATATATATATATATATATATATATATATATATATATATATATATATATATATATATATATATATATATATATATATATATATATATATATAGAGAGAGAGAGAGAGACATGGGGCATACTTACTGCGACAGGTGCCTGGTGACCAAGGTATGGACTGAAGCTCAGTGTTGACACTGCAGTGCCATCCCTTCTTGTCAGAACACTGTACCCATTAACTACCACATAGGTGGTAGTCTACCTAACACTGAAGGTGTGATAAGGGAACATGGCACACAGGTGGACAGTAGCCTCCCCTTTGATAGTCACAGTATGTGAGGTTGACTGAGTGTGACGGTGAATGTGTTGGTAAATGTGTGCAAGGTCTGTTAAGGTGTGATAGCTTAGTGTGAAATTGTTTCTGACATGGTAGTTTGTGTCCTAGCAGTGATCCCAGCAAAATATGTGTATGCTATTGCTAGGCAGAAAAGTAGTATGGCATACAGTGTGACATAGTCCCTTGTTGTCGACTGTGGTGTCCCATTGTAGGCTAAAGCAATACATGTATGCCTAGTGAGTGGTACTGCTGGTGATTTAAACTCCCATATGAACTGTAGTACTACCTGAAGCTGTAGGCCTAAACAGTACAGTATGGTGTATGTTCACATTGCTTGGAAACACTGTTTTGTGTGTTCCCTGTAGTCCTCACGGATTACATACCTCAGGCATAAGGTTTTGTAAGTAGTGACACACAGTACTGTATGGTACACAGGTAAAGCTCATCTGGGTTGGCATACATTTGTGTGTTGTATATATGTCTGATGTGTGTGTAATTATGGCTGTACCATGCCCTCAATCATATCTGTGTTGCAGGGTATGCGTGTGTATCTAGCAACATGTATAGTCTAGTACAGCAGTATGCCACCTATATTAACAACTGTGCACATATGTTAGGCAGGGGTTTGGTATCAACGACTACTGTGGTATACTGGTAATACTGTAACTGTACTTTACGTTCATTGCAATGGATGACATCTTTCTTTATGCATTAGCTTGATATATACCTCCTGTTGCTAGGTGGTGCATTGTGTCACATACAGTGTGCCATGTACTGTTGTATAGTCTTATATACTGGCTTCTCTTTGCTGCTGCACAGAACATGGTTTGATATATAGATCGTGCCAGGCACTGTCAGCCAGTTGTGGCCTGTGCACTAATATGTGTTATTGAACATGTGTATCCTCTGACAACCAATCGGATGCTAAATATGTCAGTTAATTGATAACTGTACTTTAGGATGTTAAGTGTTCTACATGACTTGCTCACACATCTTGTTTAATTATCTTCCAGGGGCATGTCCCACCAAAGAAATCCATGTTATACAGCTGCAGAGGAAGCCAAAATACGCAGCAGCCTGGTGCAGCACTACACCCTGCTGTTCTCCAGAACCAGCCAGGACCAGTATGAGTGGACTGCACTGTGGCAAGATCTTGTTCATCGGGTAAATGACATAGGCATGCATAACTGAACATATGAGCAGGAACGCCATCACTGCAGTGATTTAATTAGACATGTCCGGCTGCGTGTGTCTGATATCCATCGACAACAGCTTGCCACAGGTGGTGGGGTAGCCATACACCCCCCTCAACAGAGTTGAGGAGCTGCTCCTAAGCGTGGTGGCTCCTGGCCAACAACAGGAACAGCAACTGACATGTGTCATCATGGAGGCCGGAGCCACCCAGCATGTTGACATGGAGCGTGCAGGTAACATGACCTATCTGTAGACTACTGTTATCTGTATTGGTAGATTATGCATATGTGAGATGTGTACTGTGTGTTTAGCAGTTGTGCTGCATAGTGTTGTGCAATACTGATATTTGGAATATAATCTGTGTGCCTGTGACTGCCGACTGTTTTACTACTGTAGTTTAGCAAACTCACAGTAGCAATGGCACAGTTGTGGCCACTGACAAACTGTCTTATATTCGTATAGGCCCCTCTGGTGTGACAGCAAGGCAGCCGATCGATGCTGGTGAGTGTGTTATAATTAATAACCAATCGACAGTACACAGCTGTCTACCCCATCCATGCATACAGTCATACTGCCAATACATCCATCACCAATGCCCATAGCTGAGGAACAGCGTACAGTTGGCATTGGCCAGGGCAGTGTGGTATCCATGGCACATTCATCCCAACACAGCATCCATACCTAGATGTCTGGAAGGGTACCACATAGGTAGATGTCCAGGGGTTCTCATAGGCGCACTGCTGCTCATCATGCCACTGACAGATGTGCCACAGGTCTGACAATGTCACGCATGTTCCAGGCTGTCATGAAGGCACAGGCACATATGGACCGGTACACCAGACAGGGACTAAGGGCACAGAGTGCGCATAATACCTCCATCATTGGCAGTATCCATGACCTAGCAGGTGCCATCCATCATTACACCTAGGTCACTGATAGACATTGGGAAGAGACATTAGATATCCTCAGCAATGTCATGTCCATGTTTCAGGACAGTGCAGGATGGTTGAGATGTCGACGTGGATGTATGCCAGCAACATCAGCAGCTGGCAGTTGCCGCAGATGTCCCTCAAGCCACAGACGCTCCCGTAGTGCCAGTACCAGCCCCAGCAATGTTGGGGGTGGGCAGTCCATAGAATGTCTTAGAAGACCACGTGCACGTGGCTCTGGACAGTCCCAGCAGGGACCTGTGTCCAGTGTACATCCATCCACCTCTGGGGATAATACCCAGTCTGGCTTAGTACCTGATAGTGTCAGTAGCACCCCTGCTATGCACAGGTACCGTATCCGTGGCCAGAGACGGTGATCTGCAAAGCCTCGCAGGTACAGTCTGTGGCTGTCCCACAAATACCCATATATGACAACCACATGGTGGAACTGTGTGCATGCAGACACACACACATACTCCAGACACCTAGGGCTAACACATACCCACACACATTACAACAACATTGGCCCATTCCAGTATTATTGCCCCCCACACACACACACACACACACACACACACACACACACACACACACATACATACAAGTCAATTGGATGGCTCACTGTAGGCCTCTGGTGAACCAACAACACACCCTGTGCATATGATGAAACCTGTGCCGACTCCTGTCATCTGTAACATCGATACAGGAACAGGCTACCATGGTGCTGATGCATAGGGTGTCTATATAGCAGTATAGCAATGTTAGCATGTTGTCAGCTGTAGAGTGTAATGATATGCTTGAAGGTGTAGCTGAGCAGGCATGATGCATTAAAGCTATGATTGTCATTGTAGTGTTGTTTACACCAGTGTTGGTTCCAATTGTGTATTGTCCAGCCACGTGCCACTTGGCTGATGTGTGCAGTATTGGCAGCATGTGTTAGAGAGTGGACAGTATGTGTGGGATGTGTGTAGCACAGATTTGCTGGTGTACAGTTGTGAACATGGTGGAGGTCAAGGGCGCCCGCAGGCAGGTGCAAGGGGGTGCACTTGCACCCCCCTGGAACTGGCTGGCCGAGAAATTAATTTAAATAAAAAAAGATTTTTTTTTTTTTTAAAGGGTGTTCCTCTTTAAGAACGCCCTTTGCATCCCGCCCAGGCGCACAGACGCAACAGGTGTTTGCGACCTGTTTTCGTCTTCTGTCTGTGCGCGACTGAAGGTTTACGTCCTTATCTTTCGTGCCTACTGGAGATTTGAATTTAAGAGGACGTTCGGAATGCGCAGATGAATATAGAAGTGAAAGGTAGGTGTGTGCCTGTCGTGTGTGTATGTGTGACAGAGGGAGAGACTCCGGACCGGTATAATTCTCAACTACGTAGAATTTTTATCTCACATTACATTTCTGTATTTTTTTGTTTGTATACCCAGCCGCATGCATATACACTATACTGCCCACGGGAACTGAGGTATGCACATGACATTGAGCAGAATTGAATGCAGTGTTTAGCAAATGACTGATTCAGAAACGGCAATGAGCTGAGGCTGAATTAGTACAGTCCTTGTGCCAACTGGTAGATGAATTTGTATGATATAAGTATGAGGGAAAGCAGAGAGAACCAGTGTGCTATGGAAGATGTCATAGAGCAGCAGCTTGTGAACCTGTGATTGCTGAATCTGAGAAAATTGTTAAGGCCAAGTTAACTGCAACTTTAAGTTCATTTTTTTTAGTATGGCTGCTGGTATGTGCTATAGTACTTGTTCTCATAAAATGAAATGTTAGCCAATACATTCAAATGTTTTAGGAATGTGTACTGAGAGAGGTAATGCAAGGCCAAGGCAATTGTTCACTCACTGCTAGTGATTTCCTATGGTGGAACTTCAATCTCTGGAGAATTCACCCTCAGGCAATTGAATCTCAAATGTCCAGTCTTTGTTCATCAGTAGAGTAACTTATATTTATTTTTCAGCTCAAAATTTTTCTGTGTTCCCACCAAACTAATCTCTCCCAATTTCAAAACTAGCAATTTTCAGAGAAAAGGTGGTGGATTTTACTGAATAAAGAACAGTGATAATTAGAGTTATAGACTTCTTTTACTTCAGTAAATGTATGTGCACTCACATTTTTGCATTTATATTCTGTCATCTCTTCAAATTAATAGAACTAATATTTTTTTTAAAAAGTGTTCCTGATTATTTCTGTATTAGTACCTTATTCTAGAGGTGGGAGTTTGATAGTTATGGATTTCAGAATTTATATATTTTAGCAACTTTTTAAATTTATAAAAGCTATATTTAAAATCTGTCCCTGATTTTGTCTTTGTCTAGAATTATTGGGCTAAGTCAAGTTCAGGACCAGCCTGAGGAGAATGGTGTGTTTGTGGGCATGTTTGTGTGTGCGTGTTTGTGTGTGTGTTTGAGAGAGAGAGAGATACAAAGAAAAAGAGATTGAGTAAGTTTATATTAATGCAAAACTGTTATAGTTTTGTAAGTGTATTGTAGAACAGCCCTGGTTTTGTCATGTTTTTGTCATGTCCATCATAATATGCATTATTTTCTGGTAAATCGCTGGGGATTACAATAAGTCAGCAATGCCAGATATCAAAGATTCAGACTTGTTCTGCACATTAATGCAAAAGCTTTTTAAGTGAATCATGTGTTCATGAAAGAATGAGTGGGTGGTAATTGCAGAACTTCCCTGGTTTTGCCACAGTTTTGTCATGTGTGTGTGTGACTTTAAGTGTTTAAAAGGTGTGTGTGTGTGTAAGAAATAGGTAGGTAGTACTCTGAGTCTGTGGATGTAAGAAGTAGGTAGAAGTGTGTATGCGTGTATGTAAGAAATAGGTAGGTAAAAGCAGGTGTGTATGTGTTTTAAGTGTGTAGAGTATCTATGCTTGGTCATTGATTAGTATTACACACAGATATAAGTACACATAACTAACTTGGTATTAATTAATGTCTTGGTAAATTTGCGAGATCATTGGTTAGGCAACAAATCATCTGCTGGATCAACAGCCTGTTTGAACCTTTAACCTATGATCTCATATGTACACAAAACAAATGTAACTGCAGCTTCCTTATATACGATAGCCATACTTCATGGAACAGAGTGATGGAGCCCTGATTGTGATCCAGATGTCCTGAACTTTAGTGCCTCTGACACAAGAGGAGGAAATATGGGGTGTGAGAAAAAGTTGCTTGTTTCAACTCTCCTGTTACTGGAGGCAGGATTGGGGTAGGGCATGTTTCTGGGCACACTTCCCAACATCTAACATTCCTACACTTAGTACGCAGAGCAGGTAAAGCTCCATGTGGTGCAAAGAATTATGATCAGATTTCTCTGATCTTAACTATACAGTTATATGTTCTTGAAATGAATGTTATGATTCACCTCATTAGCTTCTCTGTTCCATTCTAGAGGTGAATTTCCTGACATCTGGTTCTTGAACATGTAACAGTTTGTTTATGATCAGAGATTTGATCATAATTATTCATGTTTTCTTAATCATGTCCTGAAATTTTTAATCTGGTGTAAGGAGGTCCATCTTCATCAAGCAGTATGAGTGAATCACATTTCCGGTCAGCTCAGCATCTAAAACTTTGCCAGGGTATTACTCCATCCTCTTTGCCCAAAATGGCTTGCCATCTCGCTTCTGGTGCAGGTCTCCTGCTGCTCGTCATGTTTCCATCGGAGACGGATACTTTCAGGCAACTTTGCTTTAAAGTTAACTACTTTGTGTAAAACATTGCTGAATTTTGCAATTATCACATCCTTTTCTGATTGGAATTACTGTTTTTGCAGCTTCCTAATCTACAAATCAGGTCAGGTCCATCTGATTTCTTTTTTGCACGGTATTGCTTTCTCTCCCTTTGGCCTTTGCATTCTACACAATAGTGTTTTACTTTCTATTAAACTGTTACTTCATACATTTAATCTGTCATTTTATTAGATGTTAATATTTTCTAGTACTGAAGCTCTCTAGATCAGTTGCTGTCTCTTGTAGATTTTGGGTAGTTTGTTA
Organism: Protopterus annectens; assembly: GCF_019279795.1. Lineage (NCBI taxonomy): Eukaryota > Metazoa > Chordata > Ceratodontiformes > Protopteridae > Protopterus > Protopterus annectens. Next base: position 660,972,669 of record NC_056732.1, read on the forward strand.
CATTTATTCCTTGGCTCTTGTCTGTACTTTCTAAAAATATTTTGACTGTAGATAGTCATGCATTTAGAAAGAGTATTTAATGTGGCCACAAAAATGCCCAGAACAGACACTCTTTTTGCTATCTGGCTAAGTGAGGAGCACTTTGAATAGAAATGTGGCATTTGTGCTTCTTTCTATCCCCAGATTACAAAGGACTGAAATAATAACCTTCTTTTGAAAAGTCTTAAGGGTAAGTTGTGCATCCACTCCTGAAGGGACTTGATCTTGAGAACAGTCTTTGGGTTGACACTATTGGTCTCAAGGACAGAGCCTACGCTTTTGGATTTTTCTAACCACAAAGATGAAGAAATAATAGAAAACACAGGTGAAAACTATACTTCTAAAGAAATAGAAATAATAGACAGAAAACACAGGTGAAAACTATACTTCTAAAGTTTTTTTTTCAATAAGGTACTAAATAATCCAAGGTGGAAGAATTTTCTAAATTTTCTGTAACAACTCCTTTTTGGGGGGGAGTTACCAGGATGCCTGTAATATTAGTTGAATATCCATTTAGACAGGTCAGACATGGGTGTTTCCTCTGTTTCTTTTATACAGGTATGTAAGAGTCTGTAATCTGGATCATTTCCAGACAGGCCCATAAATTCCTACTATTGCTATTCTTTTACATTGGATGTAGACTACGAGATGATTGTGAGGGCTTTAATGAAGGTGTTGCAGGAAATTTTACTCATGTCATCCACCTCTGGTACCAGTGGAGGCAAAGGCATTAGTATGAATTTCTGAAGGATGTGGAGTCTTAAACTCAAATGTTTGTCATTATTTAATGACTTCAATCATCAGCTACCCGACAGAAAAGTACAGATTTTAGGAGGAACACAAAAAATGAGGCAAAAATCTGGACATTCTGCAAAACTTTGTACAATTGAGAGGTATGATGGTGCTTACTGCAGTATTAAGTTTTCTTTGCCTAAACATGTATAAAATCAAAAATCAACTAGTTTTATGTATTTATTGTTTGTTGTTGTCCAGGTTAGCATGATACACATGTTAATCATTGGTGTTGCTGAAGCACGTCAGAAATTTTTTTTTGTTTTAATCCCATACCTGACACTTTTTTTTTTTTTTTGTTCAGTAACATAATTGATAGAAGATCTGCAAGATGTTGACTACAAAGGCAGTAGTAGCCTATTGGAGACTTTAGGTCTTATAACTTCAAAGCCGATGCATCAGACAAGAAGCGAGCATTCAGATATAGCAGCGATATGATGTAGTTCATTACTGACAGCAATTCGTTTTTGAAATTCTTCATGTTCTAGGTTTTGCATAATTTTAGGATGCAGATAAAATAAGTTGAACTGAGCAGTGTTACTGCTGGAAAAGCAAGATGTCAGTGAAGAAACTAATAGTCAAGATAGGGAATATAAATACTTGTTCTGTAATAACTCGCAAAATCCATGCTATTGTGTTTGCTCGGTGTGTCGAATACAAATCCTTGGCAACACTAACTCAATACCAAGTTTATCTGCTAGTGATCTTGCATGACTGAGAATGTCATTCCTAAAGTGCTCTTCAGCATGGGTGCGGTGCTCCTTGAATGTTTTAATAAGTCTGTTGATGTGTTGTTGAGCCTTTACTATATCAAGTTGAACAGACTGCAACATCTGGGCAATGGGCTCAAGAACCGATGAGTAATTTGCAATAATAAATAGAGAAATCAGAAATGTGCATGAAGAGCAAGCACTGAGTAACATATGTACATTTTGTCTGGTTTCACCAGCAGAGCTCTTCTGAAGATTAGCCAGGCAGTCAAATATTTTCTCAAAGTTCTGACTAAACACAAGAATGGATCTATATTTCTTGATCAGTCATGTCTCACACAGAAGAGGTATATTTGGTACCAATGCTCGTCATTTTGGACTGTCACGGAAAAAAATAATAATCTTCTTGATAACACCAACAGCACTACATATTTCAGGAACATCATTCAGATCACTGACTACAAGGTTTAGTCTGTGAGATGTGCAGTGGATAAAGGCTGTTTATGGATACTTTTCGCAAATCTTTGCCTGAACACCATTCTGGATGCTTGCCATTATGGAGCAGCCATCATAGCCTTGTCTGAGTATTTTTTCCAAGTCTAGACCGTACTTTATGCATTCACTGACAATGACATTTGATACAGACTGTGCATCTCTCACAACAATGGGAACAAAAAACGTAAACTCGTCTTGAATACAATCATCATTAACAAACTGAATGCCCAATGACAGCTGCCCAATGCCTGAAATATCTGCAGTTTCATCTGCTAATACACTAAATCCAACTGCCCTGTTCACTGCACAATCTCCTTTTGAAGTACGTTTGCATTCTGTCAACAGCTCATTTTGCACTCTATGGGATATGTACCGATCATTTTCTGCAGCTGTTTCACTGTGCTATTTCAATATTGTGTTGCCAGCTTTAATACAAAAATCTAACAAGTCACAAAAATTTCCACCAGAGCCTTCTTTTCCACAGAGGGGAATGTCATGGGTTGCACAGTAAATAATTGTGGATAAAATTGGTTCCAATTTATTTCAGTTCTCTGCAATTTGTTTTGCTACTGCTGCATCTAGCTGTGGAATAACAGCTGTTTCTGGCTTCTGTCGTGTACGAGAAAAATTGGCAGCATCTTCAGTAGAACCTTTGTGCCATGATGATTGCATGTGATTTCTTGCAGACTCATTGAAGGCATTACACTTTGCACTCACAATAGTGATGAAGCTGCTTGCAACCCATGGTGAAGTGACTGAGGAAATAATACACACGTTAAACAGAGTGGGCCTTTCAGGAGAGGAGTATATGCAAGCCACGGTGAGTACTGCGACAATCAAGTATATCTGAATATAATTGTTTAATAAATAATGACATGCATTTCAGTTTCAGATTTCATATTTAGAAAATGCATTCTAACAAATTCTTATATTCTAGCAACTTTCTAAATGTGTCCATATTTTTGGGCCTTTGTCCCCATCATTGTAACAGGCTTTGTCCAGATTTCTTGTGTTAAAAGTTTCAGAGGTATGGTGTGTATGTGTGTCTGTATGTCTGTATAAGAAGGAGGTAGCATACCCCTCAGCTGTCCAGGTTTTTGCAGAATGTCCAGATTTTGTGCCCCATATTCTTCCTAAAAAGGATTGAAATTGCTAAATAATGATAGACATTTGAGTTTTAGATGTCATATCCTATAGAAAAATGCATACCGACATCATCATCTTCTTTTGGTCGCCACAGTGGATCATCTGTTTCCATTTCTTCCTGTCCTCTGCATCTTGCTCTGCACACCAACCACCTGCATGTCCTCTCTCACCACATCCATAAACCTTATCTTAGGCCTTCCTCTCTTCCTGTTACCTGGTAGCTTCATCCTTAGCATCTTTTTCCCAATATACTCAGCATCCCTCCTCAACACATGTCCAAACCAATGTAATCTTGCCCCTCTGGCTTTGTCTCCAAACCTTCCAAACTGGGCTGACCATCTAATATACTTATTCCTAATCCTGTCCACCCTCATTACACCCAGTGCAAATCTTAACATCTTTAACTCTGCCACATCCAGCTCAAACTCCTGCCTTTTTGTCAGTGCCACTGTCTCCAACCCATATAACATAGCTGGTCTCACTACCCTCTTATAGACCTTCCCTTTCACTCTTACTGGTACTCTGTCACAAATCACTCCTGACACTCTTCTCCACCCACTCCATCAAGCCTGTACTCTCTTCTTCACCTCTCTTCCACACTCACTGTTACTCTGAACTATTGATCCGAAGTATTTAAACTCATCCACCTTCGCCACCTCTACTTCTTGCATCCTCACCATTCCTCTATCCTCCCTCTCATTCACACACATATATTATGTCTTAGTACTGCTGACCTTCATTCTTCTTCTCTCTAGAGCATATCTCCATCTCTCCAGGGTCGTCTCCACCTGTTCCCTACTCACTACAGATCACAATGTCATCTGCAAACATCATAGTTCACGGGGACTCCTGTCTGATCTCATCTGTCAACCTGTCCATCACCACTGCAAATAAGAAAGGGCTCAGAGCTGATCCTTGATGTAACCCCACCTCCACCTTAAACACATCTCACTCCCACCTCAGACCTAACCGCTGTCACACTACCCTCATACATATCCTGTACCACTCTTACATACTTCTCTGACACTCCTGACTTCCTCATACAATACCACAACTCCTAAATAGGCACCCTGTCATATGCTTTCTCTAAGTCTACAAAAACACAATGCAACTCCTTCTGACCTTCTCTGTACTTCTCCATCAACACTCTCAGACCAAGCATCGCATCTGTAGTGCTTTTTCCTGGCACGAGACCATACTGCTGATCACTAATCATGTCCCTTCTTAACCTAGCTTCCACTACTCTTCCCCATAACTTCATGCTGTGACTGTTCAATTTAATCCCTCTGTAGTTACTACAGATCTGCAGATCACCCTTATTCTTAAAAATTGGTACCAAAACACTTTCTCCATTCCTCAGGCATCCTCTCACTTTCCAAGATTTCATTAAACAATCTAGTTAAAAACTCCACTGTCATTTCACCTAAACACCTCCATGCATCCACAGGTATGTCATCTAGACCAACAGCCTTTCCATTCTTCATCCTCTACATAGCTATCCTTACTTCCTCCTTGCTAATCCACTGCACTTCATGATTCACTATCTGCACATCATCCAACCTTCTCTCCCTCTCATTCTCTTCATTCATCAACCCCTCAAAGTACTCTTTCCATCTCCTCAACACACTCTCCTCACTTGTGAGTGTGTTTCCCTCATTATCCTTTATCACCTTTACCTGATTCACATCTTTCCTAGCTCGGTCCTTCTGTCTAGCCAATCGGTACAGGTCCTTTTCTCCCTCCTTAGTGTCCAACCTTTCATACAGCTCTTCATACACCTTATCCTTAGCCTTCACCACCTCTCTCTTTGCCATGCACCTCATCTCCTTATACTCTGGTCTACTTTCTTCATCTGTCTGACAATCCCTCTTCTTTGCAAACCTCTTTCTCTGTATACTCTTCTGTACTTCCTCATTCCACCACCATGTCTCCTTATTGCCCTTCCTCTGTCCAGATGTCATACCAAGCACCTTTCTAGCTGTCTCCCTTACTAGGTCTGCTGTAGTTACCCAGCTCTTTGGTAACTCTTCACTGCCACCCAGTGCCTGTCTTAACCCATCCCTGAACTCCACCTCACAATTACCCTTTTTCAATTTCCACCATTTGATCCTTGGTGCTGCCCTCACACTCCTCCTCTTCTTGATCACCGTCATCCTATAAACCACCATTCTATGCTGCCTAACTACATTTTCCCCAGTCACCAGTTTACAGTCTCCAATCTCCTTCAAAATGGCCCTCCTACATAAGATATAATCCACCTGTGTGCATCTTCCTCCACTCTTGTATGTCACCCTCTGCTCCTCCCTCTTGTTAAAATATGTATTCACCACAGCTATGTCTACCTTTTCAAAAATCCACTACCATCTGACCTTCTGCATTCCTTTGTTTAACACCATACCTACCCATCACTTCATCATCCACTCTGTTCCCTTCACCAACATGCCCATTAAAATCTGCTCCAATCACCACTCTCTCACCCTTGGGTACAGTCATCACCACTTCATCCAATTCACTCCAAAATTTTTCTTTCTCATCCATCGCACACCCAACTTGTGAAGCATATGCACTAACAACATTCATCATTACACCATCAATTTCCAGCTTCATAAACATCACTCTATCCGACACTCTTTTCAACTCCAAAACATTCTTAGCATACTGTTCCTTCAGGATAACTCCTACTCCATTTCTCCTCCCATCCACATCATGATAAAACAATTTGAACCCACCTCTGATACACCTAGCCTTACTCCCCTTCCATCTGGTCTCTTGCACACACAATATACCAACCTTCCTTCTCTCCATCATAGAAAATGCATACTAACATAAATCCTGTTATTCTAACAATGTTCTAAGTTCATGAGAGCAATATTTATAATCTGTCCCTATTTATGTTGGGCTTTGTCCAGATTTCTTGCAGAGGTTGAGGTGTGTGAGAGAAAGTGAAATGCCCTATTTAGAGTTAGCAGGTAGAATTTATTTTCAAGTGTATTTTCAAGGAATTGTGAGCTTCAAGGGAAGAGAAGTTTACTGCTGCTCATGCTAGGTCTGCTTAAAATGTGCAACTGTTTTGTTTAGCAAATGGAATCATTATTGTGGTATAGAATTTTAAAGCAGTGTTAGTAGTACAGCAGGTAGCATACCTGCATCTTGATGCAGAGGGCTATAGGTTCTACTCCCACAGCATGTAGATTTGTATTTTAAGGGGTTGGAGTGCTGCAGTCCTGGCTATGTCCTCCTTTGGATGAGATGCCTAATGACTATGAACTTGTTTTTCAGCTTACCACCCATTCTGTATTGCAAATATACCAGCTTACCAATTTTAATACAACATAGGCAGTGCATTCTTCAAGGGCAGCAGGCACTGAATTTGTTGATGAAATGCTGAAATATAAAGTTGCTTTCTAGCAACAACCTCTTCATTAGTTTCAGATGTCTATAATGTGGAATTATTCAGATGACTTTTTTTACTTCTGCAGAGATTGTGCATACTGACTGACATTGATGGATTGTAATGACAAAAGTTTAAGTGACCTTTTATGGTTGAAATGTTTTGAATTGGGCAGTTTGTCATTATCGGCTCATATGTTTTATTTCATTGCTTGCTGGAAAAACATTCAAAACTATAAATTTAGAACAGTCTAACAAGTGGTGCTGTATTATAGAAGGGATATAATTAAAGTATTTTATATTATAATTAATACAATCTGTATATATTATAATCGTGCATGATCATATGTATAACTATGTACACTTCTTATGCATGGCTACTCTTGCTTATCACCGTAACAGGAAGGATACTGTAATGGCTGTGTCAAGAAAAAAGGTCTAAAGCTTTTAGTTAAGCATATAATGAAGTTGTTCACATCAGTGATAATGCAGACCCAGTTTCATATAACTAAGGGTCAACCACACAAAATCAGAAAACACCCAGAATTTCCCTTGCCCGCTCAGTAAAACTAATCTTGAAAAAATAATTAATAATGTGTATATATTAGGGCTATTGGAATTATCTATAAAAAGATGAAGTGATGATTTACAACTATGTCAATGTTGGGATTATGAAGAAATGCTTGATTAAGCATTAATTAAAAGATATACATAATTTAGTGAATGCGCACAGTTTAAGTTAAATACAGCTATAACATGTCGTGCATTCAGAGCACAGAATGCCAGCTTTTATTTAAACAGCAACTTGTGTTACTGAGAGCTAATCTTGGAAGCCAAATAACACTAGTGTTATAAACTAATCTGTTTAAATCTGTATAATCTGAACAGGCTCATGGGACTCAGTTTAGTGTCCTACATGAAAAATACTGAGCTAATGAACACTATTCCCCAGTAGTTGTTTCTAAGTCACTTACAAATAGATAAATAAAACAAGGGGGAGTATTTTGAGGTAAAACAAATATCTTGTCTTTATGGTAGGTAAAAAGTAAAACTCTGTTAGTACCCAAGTAAATAAAATTATTATTAGCAATGAATGAGAAATTATTCCAGTATAGAGGACTGAACAGCCAAGCCTTCTTGATCAGAATTCAAAAGGGCTGCCAGCTGAAAGTTCTCTTGAGTTAGTTGCAATGTACATGGGGTATGTAAAACAACTCATCATGGATTCCTAATTAAATCCAGATATCTGTAATCATTGTAGAAGTAAAGCATAAAACAGTATGCACACTAAGAATTTTGATAGTGTTTATGGCAACTGGGGAGAAATAGCCAAGTAATGGGACCCTGTAATGGCTGCGTGGGGGAGGGGGCTGCATGAGTGGAGGGGGCGGGGCTATATGGGTGGGGGTGTGGCTATGTGGGTGGAGGGGTGGTGCTTTGTGGGCGGGGCTCGGGTTTGCACCCCCCTGCAAAAAATCCTGCGGGCTCCCTTGGTGGAGGTGCACTGTCTGCATGTACGTGCATAGTGGACACATGGCCAGGGTGACATGCTCTCTATTACACAGTAACACTCCATAGTTTCTTTTAGTGGCCAGTATGCATTGTAATACACGCATTCCGGAACGTGACTACACATGTGTGTATGACATGGTTTGACATTGTGCTGTGGGTGATACTGTTACTATCTGTCATTGTTTTCCATTCTGGTGGTATACATCACTTCAACAGCCTGACCATAACCAATCGTTAGTTGATGTGTTGACAACCAACACACAGATGTAGGACACACAGCAACATTTGGATCCTTCAGGTACTATACAATGCCAGTAACCACTGGTATTCACCTGCACCCATTACTGAGATCACTCCTGTTTGGCATATAGCTCTCTTAGGTACAAGCAATCACAGTAGGGATATGTCTGTCCACATCTGGTAATGCATACTGTGGCCTATAATGCATTCTTCAGATGACACACACATCCTCTACAAGGGTATCATACAGACAGCTGCCTGTTGTCAAACCCATGCTGTAAAGCTATAAGCCGAACTAAGCATAGGCATCCATCTTTAACGAACATATTATCCCCACAGTACCACATAGGTAGCAGCAACCAGCATGATGAATAGGTACCGATGTGTACATGCAACCAAGTGCTATGTAATGTCTCCTTTGTTAATCACATTTCCAAATGTTTTTTGGAATCCCTTGGTGGATCACATAAGCAATAAGGGGTCTGCATGCATATCCACAGTTTGTTCTACACCTATGAATGGTCATCATGGACAGACTTTGCTGTGTTTGAAAAGGTCTGACATATACCTCGGCCATAGACCCTCACTCACACATTCCAATAGGAATCGTAATGACTTTGTGTGACACAGATGACCTAGGCCAGGGATCACTGCAGTGGCTGGCCTTGTCATAAGCATACAGATGTGACCTAAGGTCTGGGAAGCAGCAGCGCAGCCTGGCAAGGATGACAGCTGTGTTCTTGGAGAAAGCAGGGTTCCCACACATGCAATCATTGAGGTAACATGTAAAGATATGTATTTGCCACACAGCTAGCTCACATGTGCAATGCATACTGATATGTCATACAGTGGTAAAAGCAAAACCCACAACACATTGACCAATAGTGTCGCACACATACTCACCAAGTGCTGGATTCCAACCCCTACCTAGCTACTTCAGGTGTACACATTAACAGAACGCGCTATACAAATTACTAGGGGCTTTCTTTTCCACAGGTATATTTGTAGGATGCTGACATCATCAGACTTGACAAAGGTTAGATTACCACTTTTGAGGTGTTTCACTACTCTCCTAAAAGGTTGTTCCCTCCCAAGAGGAACACACACATACTTGCCCGGTGTAGGATTCAAACTCCTACCTAACTGCTTAATGATACTAGAGGAGGATGCATTAACACGACATGCTATACAGATTACTGGGAGTTCTCTTTTCCATAGGTATATTTGTAGGATGCTGACATCATCAGACTTGAGAAACATTAGATTACCACTTTGGAGGTGTTTCACTACTCTCCTAAAGGTTGTTCCTTCCCAAGGGGAACACACACAGTTGCCCGGTGCAGAATTCAAACCCCTACCTAACGACTTCATGATACTAGAGGAGTACGCATTAACACAACACACTATACAGATTACTGGGAGCTTTCTTTTCCACAGGTTTATTTGTAGGATGGTGACATCATCAGACTATACGAAGTGTGTTACATTAGGTGACATTACATGGCCTACATTGAAGGAATGTCTAAACACTTTGGCCATGTGATCATCAAAGGTGAGTTTACTATCTACCTGTGTCCCCAGGGCCATAATGACTTTCTCCATACATGCTGGATTACCACCTATGTAGTAATTTGTGTGCACTTTGTATCACCCAAAGGGGATGACTATGCATTCTTTGCCATTCAGCTTGAAGGCATTGTTTTGACACCAGGTATCTGTCTCTGTAAGACACTTCTGGAGGATGTCTGTGTCAGCTGTACAGTCAATTATGGACCACAGTTTCCAGTCATCTGCAAATCTGTTCAGTCTTACACCTGCCATGCTTGCCTGTACCTCTGAGCAGTATTGACTGAACAGGTGGGGTCCCAGGACAAAGACCTGTGTGATGCCATTTGTGACTGGCTTAGAGTTGGACATGGCACCCACAACTATGAACATGTGTGTTTGATCTGTGAGCCACTTGGCCACCCATCCTGTGACATAGCTGTTCATGTTCAAGCTGGTACACTTGTCCATGATGATGGAGTGGGGAATGGTGTGGTAAGCCCTTAGTGAGATCCAGGTGGGCTGTGTGGACTACTTTCACCTCCATCTATGTCCATGGTAACTTTTAAATAAGTCAACTAGGTTTGGGAGCCAGGCTCTGCCTTTAACAAGGTGAAGTTGTGTAGAGTCCAGTGTCTGGAGATCTCCAATGTCTCAGTGTATGGGTTCCATGATGATTTGCTCAATAGCTCTGTAGACCAGGCTGAGTACACATGTTGGGCAATGGTTTCCAAGTTCTGTTTTGGCACACCCTTTGTGGAGCTGGATGACTGTTAGTGTATGCCATTCTTTGGGTACATAGCCTGTGATACGCTTGAGTCTGGACAGTAAATGTAGGTGAGGGTGTAGTTCCTTGTGGGCCTAGTGTAAGACGTAGCCTGGGACAACTTACAGTCACATTGATGCTATGTTCTTAGCTTTGGTGAGGGCTGTCTTTACCTGCATGTACATGACGTCTGTGTCTCTGCATCCTTCTGTGATAGACACAGGCCCTTTTGGGGGTGATGGGGGGAGTTTACACTGCACTTGTCCCACTGGGTGTGGGCAATGAAAGTTGGTTTGGTGTATGTCATTACTTTTTTCAGTAGCTGACAGCATATTTGGAAGTTGATGCCTACATGTCTGATATAGCTATCAAAGGCTTTGTGGTTCTTATTCTTACATTCCTTGGCAATTTGTCTTTAGAAACTGTGCTTGGATTATTTTATGAGTGATCATTGTTTCATCCTAATAATGATCAGTGATGCCTTTCCTTTAGTGAAGTTGGCTCTATCAGGTGTTAGTTTCCTCCTTCTATTGTCTGGCTTATTTATGGGCAATGACCACCAGATTGTTTTCTTATTTTTGGAGGAGTGCATCCTGGTTTTATTTGTGATGTCTCGATCCATGCATCCCTGTAGATGCTCATAGGATGCACTTGTAAATGATTTGGCAGATTGTATACCATTATCCTATAGCAAGAGGGCTTTGGAACTTTCCACTTTGGTCTTGGAAAGTGTGCAGTTTGCTTTTGAAAATGTCTTCACAGTGGTTTCATTGACTGGGTGTGGGGGCAGGATGTGGATGTACAGTGTGATTACTTAATGATCTGATATTACCAGCGAGGGGTTTATCTTTGTTGTGGAACACTGGTACCCCATGTTGGTGATGATCATGTCCAGTATGTTGTCACCTCTAGTGGGCGTGCTGACCAGCTGTTCCACGGTGTTAGAGTTTCTTAACTCTAGAACACATTGGGCAAAGGATGTTGTATACAAGTAATTCACCCACTCAATGTTTGGGTAGTTGTAATCTCCTCATATAATGGTGTTTGATAGGACCTTTATATTTGCCATTGTTCTCCAGAATACTGAGTGAGGTTCCTGAGACAAGGTACATGATCTGTAGCAGGCTACAATCTGATGGGCAGCTTTGCCCAATGTTAGTTGCACTTGCATGGTCTCCAAGGCCTCATGCTGTGGCAGTAACCTGGAGGTGTGGATATCCATAAGGTAAATGGCTACACCACTTCCTTTTGTATTTCACTCGTGGTCTTGGGTCCAAAGGTCAGAGTGATTGTGAGTGATTTACATGGATCATATCCAACAGCTGTATGTTTGACATAGCTTTGTATGTTACGCAGTGAATACCTCTGAGTAGGCGATTTGCAAGGGGGTACGGATGGAGCATTTTGCGATGGTCTGTGTATGGCATGTATTTCAGACCACTAATGCTCTTTGTGAGGTATTGCTGTTGGCTTTCCAGTTGTTGTAGTTGTCTTGTGAGGTACATAGCAACAGTGGTGTTGTACTCTTTTACAGTTCTAGTGAGTGGTGAGTAGAGGGGAACAATGTCCTCTTTTATTCTGCATGAGACACATTTTGTGATGAGGTGTGCCACATAAGAGGGTTTCCTGACTACTGTGGGAATGTGCTTATCACAGTTGTATCCACTGTCCACCCGTGACCCAGGGTCTCTTGTCACACTTAAAGTGTGAGGTATACTGCCACCTATGTTGTAGTTCTTGGCTACAGAGATTTTAACAAAGGTGATGATAATGCACCTTTTGGCATTGAGCTACAGCCCATGGCTTAGACAGCAGCCATCTGTCTCAGTGAGGCCCTTTTGTAGGATGTCCACATCTTTAGTGTTTGCAATGATGGCTCCTAGTTTGCAGTCCTCTGGTAACTTCAGTAGCCATAGAACTTCCATGTTAATATTTACTTCAGGGAAGTAGATACTACACAGCCTGGGAAGTTATCTAGTCCCATGGCTGCTGTGATACTGGCTTTGGAGAGTGTTTTTTACCTGTGCAGCCGTGATGACAGCAACTTTGCAGTCTTCCATTATAGACATGTGCTCTTTCATGGATGAGAGGGGAGTAAAGTTAACACTGATCTTATCTGCCAGGATGCTGCCAATATCAGATGGCTCTGTACATTTAGTGACATTGAGCTGTAACTCAGAAAAGATCTGAGTGTAACCATGACATGGACCTGTCTGTTGGGCAGAGATCTCCTGCGTAGACAGTATGCAACTGAGTACAGCTTGGGTTACATTCATTCTTGTTGCATGGGGCAACTATTTGAGGCCAGTAATCCTCTTGTTAAGGTTCTTCATTGGTCTTTCTAGTTGCTGAATGTGCCTAGTCAGATTCCTCACAAGTGTGTTGTGGTAGTCTCTGACAGGTCTGATGACTGCTGAGTAGTTTCAACCTCCTTTGACCTACATGCACAGACCTTGGCAGTTTGTGTGTACACATAGCAGGATTTTCAGACCACTTTGTGAATGTGTTTCTGGAAGCAGAGATGACTATACACATTTGTCCATAGATCCCTTATCATCACATCTGTATTTAGTGTGAGCATGCCCAGTATGACCTTTCAGTGTGATGCTGAATGAAATCCACTACATTTGTATGTGTATGGTAGGTCAAGGTGTATTTTTACAGCAGGGCTCACCTTTGTGTCATAGTTCAACAGGGATCATGCTATGCCTGCAGGGCTTCCATGAGACACTTTGTGTAGACCTATCAACATTTCTACATACAGGGGGGACAGCTATTCTTTGTACATTTCTACCCGTGGGTACACCGGATTGTTACTGTGGGTGTACATAGGATGTGGGTTTCACCTGACACTTATACCCATTTGCTGTGCCTGCACTGGTATGTACAGGACACCATTACAGTCTGTACTGTTGCCTATCTGTCGCCTATCGTACTGGCTTGAGGCATACTAGTGTACTACAGATCTTAGTGTCCATTGCCACATATATTAGCTTGCGACTTCATTGCCTACACAACCCACATCACAATGCCTGGCCTGATGTTCTCTATCTGCATAGGCGTGTGGGTGAGGTTACCCATTTGCCTCATTAGGGGCATGATACAGCATTGCTTTGTGTTTGCATTAGTGTACAATTGTCCTGCTGTGTCCGCACCACTGTAATGCTACCATGGCTTAGTGGTTCAGTACTGTGACTATAGTGCACAGTATTCTGGGTTCAAGCCCTGTCACTGCTTTTTATTTTCATGCTGGCCACACCAGACTGCTCAAGGAACAGTAAAGCAGATATGTGCATGTTTAACTGACTTTGCTCAACTTTGGCCGACCTTGGCCAACATTGCACAAGCAATTTTGTTTGCATATACTAGATATTGGTAAAAGCTGCTTAGCACTGCTTTATATTGCTTAAATCATGGCAAGCATGCCTCAGGTGGTGCTGCAGGGCTGCCTATGTCGGATGCACATACTACGCTCCCTATACATGTTTGGAGACAGGTAGTGTCAAGTTAGGCATCCCTTTTATTTTATGTGCGAGTCAGTGAGAGGTATCATTTCCAGGGTTCCTACTGTGCCAGTGTATGTGCTATGCGTTGCCTCTTTGCCAAGGACAAGGCATACTGGGCACACCTCCTTCTGCCTACTGGGGCACGCTGTGCCTGTGCAGGCCTTGGCAATGGTGGGGGGCTGTTTGGCCCTGCCCCATGCTGTTCCTGCTGCAGCTGTTTTCACAGGATCATATTGTGTAGCATGGCACAAACCATAATAATTTGGGTACATGTAGTTGGTGAGTACTGCAAGGCTCCACCAGATGTGTCTAGGCACCGGAACCGTGACTTGAGCACCCCAAACACACGCTCAATTACATTTCATGTTTGTGCGTATGCCTCATTATGGAGTTCTTGTTCAGGTGTGTGTGCATTTCTGATGGGTGTCATCAGCCACGGCTCGAGTGCGTATCCAGCATCCCCCACTAGGTGACCATCAGGGATGTCCCCCATTTGCAAATGTCTGGTACAGCTGCGACAGATGCCAGATATGGGAATCGTGGTAGCTTCCAGGGCAGCCAGCACACACATTCAGTATTATGTCCTGGGCATCGCACACAACCTGGCAGTTGATGGAGTGGAAGCCCTTGCTGTTGATGTAGGCCCTACCCTGCTCACCAGCTGGTGCTTTGATGTGTATGTGCGTGCAGTCAATTGCACCCACTACCTCAGGGTATTCCGCTATTTGCTGGAAGAGATGTATATTGCTGGCCAATACCTCACAGGACTTGGGGAAATATACATGATCACCGACATGTGCTGACATGGCATTCAGGAACTGGTGCAGTACCCTTGATGTTGATGCCTGTGAAATCCCCATCATATCACCAGTTGGTCTCTGGGAGGTACCTGTTGCTAGTATTCTTAGGCCAACACATACCTTGGTTTCCACTGGGATGGGTTCCCCTCTGTTGGTTCTGTGTATGAGGTGTGGCCTGCGCAGCTCAACAATTTGCTGCAGGAGCTCTCTGTCCACTCTATAGCGCTCCACTATCTCCAGCTCATGTATCCCCTGGTAGGGTACCCTGGGTCTGTACACTCTTCTCCGTCTCCTCATTGTGGGTTGCTCAGCAGCATTCGCAATGGCACCACCCTCAGCATCTTGCACATGTTGCCTTATAAAAGCAATGGCAGCCCCTAACATTTTTATGTCTCAGTTTAAGCTTTTTAAGTTTTCACTTCTCTTTGTTGACTGCAGTGTTGCAGTGTTTCTGAGAAAAACATGGGGGAATGTTGTTTGCAGAGTTTTAGGTGCTGGGCTGGGCTACTGTACTGCCTGTGTAATTGGCTGATTCTGATTGATTTCACCTGGCAGCTCTGCTAGTTCTCCTTGGTTAACTTCCTACTACTTCTTTTCCTTCCTTTTCTCATTTCTGTTTCCACAGAGGGCAACGCCGCGCAAACAAGCACAAACACGTGCACATGCACGCACACAGGCTTACACAGGCTTACACGGGCTTAGGCGGGTACACATTCATGTATACTAGCTTAGACAGCCAAACACAGGCTTACACGGGCGCACACCCATGCACACAGCCTTAGACAGGTTTACATGCATGCACACGTGCACACACAGTGTCAGCAGCTTTGCAAGAAACTTTAGTGATAGCCACGGTGTACACCTTCAGTTTCTTGATTTCAGTTTAGACAACTGTAGACACACCTCTTTTAGTCCTGAGTAACTCACAGCAAACACATGCCACTCTGCTCCAATAAGCTTACAGTCTTTTTGATACATACCCCCTCATGATGTCATCCATCTCCTACTCTGTTACTCCCCTTCTCCTACTCTTACTCTCTAGGGACATGGTTCACATAGCAGGAAATATTGGGATTCACTATCCTTATCCTCATTTGCATAGGATTGCCTACTAATGCTTGGTTACATCTCTCAGACTGAGCTTCCCCCCTTAGCAACCTCTACTCAGTAGCCATGTTGTCTTCAGCCTGCCATTCACTTGCATGGCAGATTAATATTTTGAATAAAATCCCTATTTGTGGCTTTTATTTTTTGATTTTCTGGTTTTTAGAGCGCAGCACTGCACTACACTTAAACATCGGAGATCGAGGTACAAAAAAAAAGTTTTTTTATTTTATTTTGCAACGGAAAACAATGCCAGTGGCTGTATATTTGGCCATTGGCATGCTTCCTCAACTGGATGCATCCTTTATTTGGAGCTGTCATGGCTCCATTTTGCTATTTGCAGAACGGTACTCAGTTGACAACTGAGTACATTTCTGCAAATAACATTACTCTTACTCGGACAGGTTAGTGTTTCCTGGATCGCAAATTTACCTCATTTGCATAGCTTTCAGCAGCAAATGAGGTAATTTGCATAACCTAACCCTGTCCGTGTAGGAGTCGTTTTAGGAGCTCTCTTTTGCACGCCTCTGCCGGCTGTTCCTGGATCGCTTGGCAGACATGTTGGCTGCATGGAGTCTTACTCTAGTCTTAGACTCCGTGCAAGCCTTCGTGAATCCGGCCCTGTGTCTCTTTATGTAGGACACTGTAATCAATTGGTGTAGCCATTTCAATGATCAATGCTACATTTGTCTTCTTTTCCTGGACTACTATATCTGGTTTTCTTGAATCTATTTTTTGAACTGTTGGTAATGGGTAATCCCATGTGATATAAACTTCTTCCATCTTCTTATATTATATCTTTTGATTTTGGCCCATTCAGTTGCTGCCTGAATTTTTTCTACTTCTGGTTTGGTTTCCATTCCCACTTGACAGTGGTATCCTTCTGCTAAACTCAGAAGGTAAGGCATCTTAGACTTCTCTCCTCATGCTTTAAAACTTTCACTATGTTTTATCTGATGAGATCAGTAGATATGTATAAAATCCTATGATTGTAAATTTATTTATTTATTTTATTTTATTTTAGCATTTGTTTACCAGGAAAGTCTGACTGAGACAGAACCCATTTTCAGTGGAGGCCCAGGGAGAAATGCTCCAGATGCATATCTTTGGAATGTGGGAGAAAACTGGAGCACCCGGAGGAAACCCACATGACTGTTCGGAGGACATGCAGACTCTACACTGAAGGCACTCCAGCCAAGAATTGAACTGGAGAATCTCTTCCTGGGAAGTGACATTGCTAACCACTGCATCACTGCACTGCAATTCTCTACATGTACTCAATTTAGAGGAGGCCTATACCTTCTTCAGAATGAGGGATATATAATCTTGGTATACACTGATTTTTATATATAATTTTTCTTGTTTTCCTGTCCAACTGATCCAGTTCTTTTTGGGGCCAGTCAGTTGTCCCAAAACTGTAAGTTAGAATAGGAAGAGCAAATTAGTTTATGGCTTGGACTTTGTTCCTTGATGATAGGGCTGTTTTCAGTATTAATTTTAGTTTTTTTAAATATTCCTTAATGAGTTTTATATGCATTTGTTCATGTTTTATTGTCAGCCCTTCATCAGTTCCCAAATAGTTATACACTCACTCCTGTTCAGGTTCCTTTATCTTATATTCCTGTCCCAAAATGATATTTTCTTGGAACTGCAGGTTTCCTGCTTTAATTGTTGTTGTTACACATTTATCAAGACCAAAGGGTATTCTTATATCATCTGAGAATGTTTTGACCACTTGCAGTTGTGCTTTCACTTCCCCATCTGATGATCCATACAGTTTTCAATCATCCACAAATAGAAGATGAGAAGTTTTTTTATACTGTCTTGTTTTCTGGGATCCAAATTGTGCCATGACTTATTTATTAAGTAGATACCTTAATGGGTTAAGAACAAGACAAAAGAGCAACAATGACAAAGAGTCACCATGGAATACCCCCTTTGAATTTTTATCCCAGGATGATAATTTGCCCTTTATCATGGCTAAGCTAGAAAGTGATTTGTTATTGTCACTGTAATGTAACTGATCAGTGTAGGGTGTTTCTTATACATTTGTAAGCACTCCTTTATCCATGAATGTGAGATGCTGTCAAATGCTTTTTTTTAAATCTATCCATGCCATAGTTAGATTTTTCCCCTTTTCCATTCTCCATTATGACTTTATTTGACAACATGTGATTCTTTGTTCCATATGACTTTCTTTTGTTACCCTTCTTTTCTATTGCCATGATTGAGTTTTCTTCTAAATGACTATAATCTCTGTCATCAAGTCCAGTTTATAGTTTATACATCAACAGAAGGCAAGTTATTGGTCTATAGTTTTTAGGATAGCTTGCCAGTTCACTCTTAATGAGGAGTATTGTTTTTCCTGTTGTTAACCTGGTTAGTGTCTGTTTGGGGTGCACACATAAGAATTCTTACTGAGGGGAAAATCTTCATGTAAAGATGTTAAT
The DNA here is from genome assembly GCF_019279795.1 of Protopterus annectens. Taxonomy (NCBI): domain Eukaryota; kingdom Metazoa; phylum Chordata; order Ceratodontiformes; family Protopteridae; genus Protopterus; species Protopterus annectens. The sequence continues at coordinate 660,991,164 of NC_056732.1, forward strand.
ACTTTTAGCCAGAAGTTAGTTAGTACAGCTGGACTTGGGGTTTTCCAGTTAGGAACTTTCCTTAGTTTTGTTTCAATTTATCTTGTTACTTCATCCCATTTCATATCCTGTACATTTGAACTTCTTAATGTTTCTCTTACTTTTTCTGTCCATTCAGCATCTTTGTTATGTTCCACATGGTCTTCCTAAATATTTCTCCAAAATGTGTCTATTTCTTCTATTTTTTTGTTTTCTATTCCTTCTGCATTGTTTCCCAATTCTCTATAAAAAGTTATTGTATTTTTCTTTTACATTTATCTGCATATCTTCTAAGTTTTTCTACCTGTGTTGATATCTTTAGTTTATTATTTGCAATAGTGTATGATAGACCATGCCTGTTCTGATACTGTGCTTTGCTTTTATCATGTCTATCTTTCTAAGTATTTGTGTTGATCGTTTCCATTGTCTATGATCTTTTAACAGTGACACTTCTTGTCTTAAATGCTTTATAGTTTTCTCTATTCAATGCTTCCATGATAGCATTTGATTTATTCCCATCCTTTCCATTATTGCCCTGTGTTTATGTGGTAAGAGTTTATATGTTATAAATTTAACTGCACATAATACATCCTATTTATGTCTGTTGTATCACATGAATTTCTTTTAATAGTCTTGATTACTGTGTTCTTTTGTTTTATCAGATTTCTAACAATCTGGGTCTTATTGACTTTTTGTAATCTATTCCTTTCATTGATCTTAACATGTCTACCCATTTCTATTAAATCAAGCAAATTTTCCCTTAGATCATTTTTTTCTAAACTGGAGGTGCATTCTTTGCTCCCAGTTTCCTGTGGGCATTCTGCAGAAAGTTCCAGAACATCTTTTCTTTTCAGCTGCAACCTGCATCATACATTGCTCTTTCATATGGAAACTCACTAGCCTATCACTCCACAACATTTACTGACTTAGAGTTCCCACTGTGTCCTGTTCTTTCCCTTACTTTGCAGCTACCTATGTATTGGTTTCCTACTGAAGGCTCTAAAGTATCTCCATGTGGAAAGTGATCAGATGCTTCCTGTTTCACCTGTTTCTCCTTAATTTGGGGACTCATTGTTCCATAATGCTGTGACATTACCAGAGATGTATTTTCTACACTAAATCCTTCGCTTCACAAGTAATCCTAACTTCAGTTTCTATCTCCTTAACTTTACTAATCCTGTTTTCTACTCCCCCCTTTTGTTTTCTTATTTTTTATACAGTAAACTCTCAGTTAACTGGAACTCAAGAAAGTGGCACTCTCAAGCAACCGGCAAAAAAAAAAAAAATTTGAAGCAATACAATACAATTTTTATGTGTTGTATTTTCTGTTTCCTCCCCGCAGGAACATAGCTTACATTTTTAGAGTTTTAGAGTTTTAAAAAAGAAGACAGGAATAAATTCCCTCTCTACCCAACCTGAGAACAAGTTAAACCAAACAAATAGTACAGTGTACAGTATTAGTCAAGCCTATTTTAATAGGAACTCTCAAGCAACCAGAAACTACAGTTATCTGTCATCTACCAATCCCTGAGAGTTTACTGTATTGTGAAATTTTCCATATTTGGATATGTTTGCCTGTATTTCTCTTCAAATATCATTGGTGCTGATTGTTTTATATTATTAATTTTGCTTTCTCCATTGCATAAATGTTGCACTATATTAAATGCCTGATTGTTTTGTATTGTTAGTTTTGCTTTCTCCTTTGCATAAATGTTGCAATATATTAAATAGCTGATTGTTTTGTATTATTAGTTTTCCTTTCTCCTTTGCATAAATGTTTCACTATATTAAATCTCTTTTTTTCCATGTGTTTATATTTGTCTATATTTCTTCCTCAGATGACTCTCACTCCCCCTCTTTCTTCCTACTGTGGGGACTCATGTTTCTATCATGAAATCACAATACCTGTGTTAGACTATCTACATTTAATCCTTCACTTCACAGGTATACAGGTATTCCATAACTTCAGCTTCTATTTGTTTAGCATCTACTTTACTAATCTTCTGTTCTACATTCCCCCTCTGTGATCTTATTTTTTATATTGCAACATTTTTCATAACTGGGTGTCTTTGCATATATTTCTCTTCATAAATCTTTGTAGCACCTTTTTTTTTGATTAGTTTGGCTTTCTTCTTTGCATAAATATGGCACCACATCATCTCTCTCTCTCTCTCTCCCTCTCTCTGTCTCTCTGTCTCTCTCTCTCTCTCTCCCTCTCCCATGTCCATGTTTCTTTTTTATACCTTTCAAAAATCTCTAGATTTAGTTTCATGGTCTATATAATGTTTTTCATGGATCTGTTGTATTAAGCAACAGAAATTTGCATTTGAAGCTTTCAACAGTTTTTCTTGTACAAATATTTTTCTTACCTCTAATTTCTGTCAATCCTTTTGAATATCTTCTATCTGGAAATTCTGAGGCTCTTGCATAATAGTAACAATACATACTTTCTTTCTTATCCACAGTAGTCCACAATATCTTTATGTCTATTTTTTGGCTTGTCAGTTGTGCTTTTTGTAGACTAGTACTTCATTCTACAACATGGGGGTCATCCTCCCCCTGGCCTAACCCCATTGTAGTAATGTTTCTGTGTCTTGAGGATTCTACATCGTCATTATCTCCTGTCCTGGCACCAACGTGCATACCAGGATTGGTCACTATATCAGTGTTGTCTTGGTAAGATTTTATAAAAAAAAAACAGGGTACACCTTGTAAAGGTACACTCAAAGACTTAAGGATGTATTCATTTCCAGCAATACTACTCTCCTTTGCTTGCTAATATTATCATACCTTTATTTGGACCCCTCACTCACTTTAAGGTATAGCTGATTTGCAACTATATTGGCTGTTTGGGCAGTTTTTTGATCTCTCTCAACTTTCTGATTTAAAAGCCTGCATTTGTGCTTGTTTCCCACCTTTCCTGTAACTACTTTAGTCCAGATACAGATTTGCTGTATCCAGGACTGTTTGTAAGCTCCTGAGGCCCCCAAGCCTTTCTGTGTTGGAGGGAAGCCTGCTAGCTTATCAGTGGGAGTGGTAAGCACTAGGTAACCTATCTACCACATAAGGAGTGGTTTCTGGCCCACAGATTGTAGTTATTGGCCATTTGGGCAATTCTTCCATCTCCCTCAACTTTCTGATTTAAAAGCCCGCATTTGCACTTGTTTCTTTCCTGTAACTAGTCTAGTTCAGATAAAGATTCTTAGTTTTAGCTCTTGAATTTGCTTACTCATGCTCAGCACTTGTTCAGAACTTGTTGTAAGCAATAAATAAGCTACAAATTACTACAGCACTCAACCTTCCTCATTACCTGGAGGAAAACTGTTTTTGTACTTACTTTCCTCACTTGCTTAGAGAAAAACAGCTCTTGTACTCACTTTCCTCACTTGTCTAGAGGAAAATAGTTTTTTTTTTTATTCAGGCATGTCCAAGGGTCAGCTCCCAGTGTTCTCTGCTATCTATCTGATGAATCTGGGCATCTTGGGGCAATGACGCAATTGCCTCATGTACACAGACAAGCCTCTCCTCCTACCACCAAATACTACAACCTGTGAGAGATGCACTTATCTAGCCAAACTGGAAATAAAGCTCTCTCCAACCAAGACAGAACTTGACAGTCAAGAGGAGAAGGTAAACACTTGCACCACACTCATCACATAGTCCCACTAAACCTACACTACCAAAATCCACACATAGAAACACAAAATCATTCATGGAGGCGTTCAATAATAATATGCTCATGCAACAGAGACCTCTAAAGTAGAAACACAAGCAACCTCTAGCCCCAACACAACCCAAATGACACATAGCCCACAGACTCAGTGTGTCACTCAACCACAGCCCATAAGTCAAAACAATGTACCCAACACACTAGTCATAGGTGACTCTACAGTCAGGCACACTGATGTCCCACTCACAAGGCTAAACAAGGAGAAGGTTACTGTCAGCTGCCTGTTGGGTGCTAGGATCCCCCACATAATCCACACACTCAGGTCACTCCACAACAAGTACAAATATGACTCTGTCATTGTCCACGTTGGTGTGAATGACCTGAGACATACCTCTCTGGACTACATGTAAAGAGACATTGAAAAGCTCTCCGATCTTGTAGCCCAGGCAGGTATGACCCTAGCCCTGAGTAGCATCCTGCCATCCCCCAAAATGATACCACAGTACAAAGACAAAATGATTGACTTCAACAATTGGCTAAGCTTCTGGTGTCATTCTAAGGGGATCCAGTATCTGTCTGGCTGGGACAACATGGTCGACAGACTACGATGCTTTGCCATAGATGGCCTGTACCTATCACCCCTGGGATTCCAGATACTGGCTAAGGCTGTTGCAGCCCCTATAGTGCTTTTTTAGGCAAGGTTCAAATGACAAATTCACCACTGTAACAGGAACACACAAGCGAAACCTGAGGGTAATGCTGCTCAATGCTATAAGTCTAAATCTCAAAATGTAGTTACTCGAGGAACTCCTTAAAATGGATAACATCGATATCTGTGGAGTGACTGAGACCTGGTTCAAGGCTCCAGAGAACACCTGCATTACCAGGCTATAACTCATACCACACTTTTTGGCCATCTAACCTGGACCAGAACACCAAATGCGGAGGTGTGTCCATATTCATTAAGGATATCCACACCTCCAGGCAAGTTGCTCAGCATAATGTATCCGAGGTTATCCAAGTGCAACTAACTCTGGGCAAAACTGCAATCTAAATTGTAGCTTGCTACAGATCCACCACCATGCCCCAGGATTCCCACTACTCTTTTCTTGATATACTGGAAAATATTAGGGTTCAACCAAACACCCTAATAATGGGCGATTTCAACTACCCCACCATTAACTGGGAAAACTACTCATGTACCAACTACTTCGCTCAACGCTTCCTGGAATTCATAAATTCCAATGCTATGGATCAACTTATCCACACACCCACCAGGGACGACAATATCCTAGACCTAGTCATTACCAACATGAGTGACCGGTGTAACACAACTGAAGTCAACTACTCGTTGGTCAGATCTGACTATAAGCTAATCACCCTAGATATCAACATCCGACCCCTACCCCCCCCCCCCCCCATTAAGGAAACCATGTTAAAAAATTTCTCTAAAGCTAACTTCATGCTTCTTAAGACAGAAGTGGTGAACTTCATGACACCCATGCAGACAGACAATAAAGTTACACCTGCTGAATCCTACACAAATTCACTCTATAAGCACTTACACGAGTGCATGGATCGTGCTATCCCAAACAGAACCAAGACACTATCCTCCAAAAAAGGAAGCCAATCTGGTGGTCCCCTGCCATAAACAAACTCTACAACAGAAGGAAGAAACTGTTGCAAAAGAGAGTAAAATCCAATGAGTGGAGGAGCCCCCTGGTCAGCCTCAGTAAGAAGCTGAGATCCCTTAGTAAAAAAGTCTGCATATCATTGCTAGAGCCTTCCTGTGTCCTGAAAGCGTGCTTTTCAAACTATCTGGAGATATACAGAGCTGAGTATATTTTTCTGGCTCTTCAGAGTTGTGTACTGGTAATTGTTGTTTGACTGATTTTATATCACTGCTGGCGGACTTCAGAGTTGTGCACTGTTATTTTTGCTTCACTGTATAGTTTTTCAGATCTCTGCTGAAGGTGTTGGTTTTCTTATACCCACCCTCCCTATTCCTGTGTTGTTGTTTAAATTTGGAGGTTTTTGCAGTTGCCCACCCCCACTGTAGATTTGATCTGGGACACACCCCCCAATCCCATCTCTTTACCTCATTCTATCTAATAGTCTCCTTCTGCATTGTTTTTAGTCATTTTTAATTTAATTACATTTTTTAAACTGTTTGGTCTAACATTGCTACATACTCAAGTGTGCTAGCTTGCACTACATTTGAATTGTTTTGACTGCTGTTTTAGCTACTTTTCTGTATATATTAAAAAAATTCCTTTGCTGTAACTAGTGTAGTCCAGATTCAGATTTGCTGTATCCAGGACTGTATGTAAGCTTCTGAGCCCCCCCCCCCCAAGCTTTCTGTGTTGGAGGGAAGCCTTCCAGCTTATCAGTGGGAGTGGTAAGCACTAGGTAACCTATCTTCCACATAAGGAGTGGTTCTGGCCCAGAAATTGTAGTTATTGGCCGTCTGGGCAGTTTTTCCATCTCTCTCAACTTTCTGATTAAAAAGCCCCATTTACACTTGTTTCCCCCCTTTCCTGTAGCTAGTTTAGTCCAGATACAGATTACTTTTAATACTTGAATTTGCTTATTCGTGATCAGCACTAGGTCAGAACTTGTAAGCAATAAATAACCTACTAATTACTACAGCACTCAACCTTCCTCATTACCTAGAGGAAAACAGTTTTGGTACTTGCTTTCCTCACTTGCTTAGAGAAAAACAGTCACTCACTTTCAACAGTTTTGGTACTTACTTTCCTCACTTGCTTAGAGAAAAACAGTCACTCACTTTCCTCACTTATCTAGAGGAAAATAGTTTTTTTATTCAGGCATGTCCAATGGTCAGCTCCCAGTGTTCTCTCCTGTCTATCTGATGAATCTGGGCATCTTGGGGCAATGTAGAAATTGCCTCATGTACACAGACAAGCCTCTCCTCCTACCACCCAACTCTACAACCTGTGAGAGATGCACTTATCCAGCCAAACTGGAGGTAAAGCTCTCTCCAATCAAGACTGAACTTGACAGTCAAGAGGAGAAGGTAAACACTTGCACCACACCACACTCATCTCATAGTCTCACTAAATCTACACCACCAAAATCCACACATAGAAACACAAAAACATTCATGGAGGCTCTCAATAATAATCTGCTCAAGCAACAGAGACCTCCAAAGCAGAAATGCAAGCAACCTCCACCCCCAACACAACCCAAATGACACATAGCCCGCAGACTCAGTGTGCCAATCAACCACAGCCAATAAGGCAAAACAACGTACCCAGCACACTCGTCATAGGCGACTCTATAGTCAGGCACACTGATGTCCCACTCACCAAGCTAAACAAGGAGAAGGTTACTGTCAGCTGCCTGTCAGGTGCCAGGATCCGCCACATAACCCACGCACTCAGGTCACTCCACAACAAGTACAAATATGACCCTGTCATTGTCCATGTTGGTGTGAATGACTTGAGACGTACCTCCCTGGACTACATGAAAAGAGACATGAAAGAGCTCTCCGATTTTGTAGCCCAGGCAAGTATGACCCTAGCTCTGAGTAGCATTCTGCCATCACCCAGAATGATGCCACAGTGCAAGGACAAAATGATTGACAATTGGCTAAGCTTCTGGTGCCATTCTAAAGGGATCCAGTATCTGTCTGCCTGGGATGACATGGTCGACAGACCACGATGCTTTGCCAGAGATGGCCTGCATGTGTCACCCCTGGGATTCCGGATACTGGCTAAGGTTCTTGCCGCCCCTAGGCAAGGTTCAAATGACAAATACACCACCATAACAGGAACAGGCAAGCAAAAACTGAGGGTGATGCTACTCAATGCTAGAAGTCTAAATCTCAAAATGCACTCACTCGAGGCACTCCTTAAATGGAGAACATCGATATCTGTGCAGTGACTGAGACCTGGTTCAAGGCTCCAGAAAGCACCCCTGCACTACTAGGCTATAACTCATACCACACTTTTCGGCCATGTGACCTGGACCGGAACACCAAAGGCGGAGGTGTGTCCATATTGATTAAGGATATCCAGACCTCCAGGCTAGTTGCTCAGCATAATGCAGCCGAGGTTATCCAAGTGCAACTAACTCTGGGCAAAACTGCAATCCAAATTGTAGCCTGCTACAGATCACCCACAATGCCCCAGGATTCCCACTCCTCTTTTGTTGATGTCCTGGAAAATATTAGGGTTCAAGCCGATACCCTAATTATTGGGCGATTTCAACTACCCCACCATTAACTGGGAAAACTACTCATGTACCAATTCCTTTGCTCAATGCTTTCTGGAATTCATAAACTCCAATGCACTAGATCAACTTATCCACACCTCCACCAGAGGCAACAATATCCTGGATTGAGTCATTACCAATATGAGTGACCGGTGTTCCACACCTGAAGTCAACGCCTCAATGGTCCACTCCGACAATAAGCTAATTACCCTAGATATCCACATCCTGCCTCCACCCCCCATTAAGGAAACCATGGTAAAAAATTTCTCCAAAGCCAACTTCATGCTTCTTAAGACAGAAGTGGTGAACTTCATGACACCCATGCAGATGGACAATACAGTTACGACTACTGAATCCTACACAATTGCACTTTATAAGCACTTATATGAGTGCATGGATCATGCTATCCCAAACAGAACCAAGACGCTATCTTCCAAAAAAAGGAAGCCAATCTGGTGGTCCCCTGCCATAAGCAAACTGTACAACAGAAGGAAGAAACTCTTGCAAAAGAGAGTAAAATCCCACGAGTGGAGGAGCTCCCTGGTCAGCCTCAGTAAGAAGCTGCGATCCCTGATAAAATCCTCCAAAGCTAGTTACGAAAACAAAATCGCCACTGATTCTAAAGACAACCACAAAGCATTCTATAGCTATGTCAAGAATCTCAATGGCAACACTCAGATCTGCTTTGAGTTACAGCACAATGGCACTAAATATACAGACCCAACTGATATTGCCAACATCCCTCTCACCCCCTAAAGAGCCCATCTCTATACCGGAAGAATGCAAAGTTCCTGTAATCACGGCTGCACAGGTAAAACCAAACTCTTCAAAGCCAAGAACACAGCATCCATGGGACCAGACAACATCCCAGACTGCGTTCTACATGAACTACAGAACGACCTGGCACCACACCTAAGTACCATGTTCAATCATAGCCTCACCTCAGGTTTTGTGCCTGCCGAATGGCGCACAGCAACTGTTATCCCACTCCACAAGGGGGAAGCCACCATGGCCCCCGGGAACTACCGCCCCATTAGCCTGGTGAGCCTGGTCTGCAAGGCCATGGAACGTATCATCATGGAACTTATAAACAAAGATATTGGTAATCTCCAAACTCTGGATCCCACCCAGTTCAGGACTGTAAGAGGCAGATCATGTCTCCTAAACCCGACAGACTTCTTTGAAGGAGTCACCAAAGCCGTAGACAAGGGTAAGGTGGTTCACACAGCCTATCTAGATCTTGCAAAGGCTTTTGACACCATCCCCCACTCTGGAATTATAGATAAACTCACTAAACTAGGTATAAATCCCTATGTTACAAGATGGGTTGCCAACTGGCTCACTGACAGAACCCACACTGTGAAAGTAGCAGACTCCAAATCCAACTTCAGACCAGTGACAAGTGGAGTAACACAGGGTTCAGTCCTGGGTCCTCTCCTGTTTGGTATCTACTTCTCTGAAGTACAGGCTAACACAGAAGGTCTTTGGCTAACGAAGTTCACAGATGACTGCAAACTAGGAGCCATAATCGAAACTCCTAATGATGTGGACATCCTACAAAAGGGCAAGGGCCTCACTGAGACAGATGCCTGGTGTCAAAGCCATGGCCTCAAGCTCAATGCCAAAAAGTGCATTGTCATCCCCTTTGGTAAAACCTCTGTACCCATGAACTGCAACATAGGCGGTAGTATACTTAACACTGAAAGTGTGATAAGAGACCTTGGGACACAGGTGGACAGTAGTCTCTCCTTTGATAATCACATCGCCACAGTAGTCAGGAAATCCTTCTACGTAGCACACCTCATCACAAAAGGTTTCTCATCCAGAAGAAATGAGGTCATTGTTCCCCTCTACTCATCACTCATTAGACCCATTATAGAGTACAATGCCCCTTTTGGTATGTACCTCACAAGACATCTACAACAACTGGAAAGGCCGCAGAAATACCTCACAAAGAAGATTACCGGCCTCAAACAGATGCACTACGCAGACCGTCTCAAAAAACTCCAGCTTTACTCTGTCTCATATCGCCTACTCAGAGGTGATCTCTGCCTAACATACAAAGCTATGTCAAACCCAGAGCTGTTGGACATGCTCCACTTAAAGAAATCCCAATCCCTCCAAGCTACATGCTCGAGGGACCTAAACCTTGTCACCACATTAAACAGAACACGCAAGAGGGATAGATTCCTGTCCCAGAGACTTCCCATACTCTGGAATAAATTACCTATCTATATCAAGCAAAGCTCCTCATTAGCACTCTTCAAGAAAAATCTTGATGATTGGATGGGAAATAGGAAATTCACCCTGGGGATCACCTCTGTGGCTCTGCTCAACAATGGCACAGGAAAATAATTTTCTTGGGTGGCAAAAGCCAGGGTACCTTTTTGGCTGGGCTTGTATAGGCCCCAGGGCTGATAGCCTTGTACGTACCTATGAACCTATGAACCTATAATATCCTCCAAAGCTAGCTATGAAAATAAAATCATCACTGAGCCTAGGGACAACCACAAACCATTCTATAGCTATGTCAAGAATCCCAGTGGCAACACCCAGATCTGCTCTGAGTTACAGCACAACAATTGCAGAACCAACTGATATTGCCAACATCCTGGCAGATAGGTTCAGTGCTAACATTACCTTTGTCTCACCCCTAAAGGGCCCATATCTATATAGAAGAATGCAGAGTCCCTGTAATCGCAACTACTCAGGTAAAAGCTGCACTCTCTAAAGCCAAAAACACAGCATCCATGGGACTGGACAACATCCCAGGCTGCATTTTACATGATCTTTAGAACGAACTGGCTCCCCACCTAAACATCATGTTCAATCATAGCCTCACGTCAGGCTTTGTGCCCACTGAATGGCGCACAGCAACAGTTATCCCACTCCACAAATGGGGAGCTGCCACTGATCCTGGGAACTATCGCCCTATTAGCCTGATGAGCCTGGTCTGTAAGGCCATGGAACATATCATCATGGAACTCATAAACAAAGACATCGGTAAACTCCAGACTCTGGACCCCACCCAGTTCGGGTTTGTGAAAGGCGGATCATGCCTCCTAAACCTGATAGGCTTCTTTGAGGCAGTCACCAAAGTAGTAGATGAGGGTAAGGGGGTTCACACAGCCTATCTTGACCTTGCCAAGGCTTTTGACACCATCCTCCATTCTGGAATTATAGCTAAACTCACTAAACTAGGTATAAATCCCTATGTCACAAGATGGGTTGCCAACTGGCTCACTGACAGAACCCAAACTGTAAAAGTTGCAGACTCCAAATCTAACTTCAAACCACTGACAAGTGGAGTACCGCAGGGTTCAGTCCTGGGATCTCTCCTGTTTGGTATCTACTTCTCTGAAGTACAGATTAACACAGAAGACCTTTGGCTAACAAAGTTCACAGATGACTGCAAACTAGGAGTCATAGTCAAGTTCCCAAATTATGTGGACATCCTCACTGAGATAGATGCCTGGTGTCAGAGCCATGGGCTCAAGCTCAATGCCAAAAAGTGCATTGTCATCCCCTTTAGTAAGAACTCTGTACCCATGAACTACCACATAGGTGGCAGTCTACTTATCACCAAATGTGTGATAAGAAACCTTGGGACCCAGGTGGACAATAGTCTCTCCTTTGATAATCACATTGCCACAGTAGTCAGGAAATCCTTCTACATGGCACACCTCATCACAAAAGGCTTCTCATCCAGGAAAAAAGAGCTCATTGTTCCCCTTTGCTCAACACTCATTAGACCCATTATAGAGTACAACACCCCTTTTGGCATGTACCTCACAAGACATCTGCAGCAGCTGGAAAGGCCACAGAAGTACCTCACAAAGAGGATTACTTGCCTTAAACAGATGCCCGACACTGACCATATCAAAAAACTCCAGCTTTACTCTGTAGCATATCACCTACTCCGAGGTGATCTCTGCCTAACATATAAAGCTATGTCAAACCCAGAGCTGTTGGACAAGTTGTTTTTGTTTAAATAAATTGTTTAACTGTTGTAGGCTACACACTAAAGTGTGATAGCCTTTTCTGATCACTTGTAGTCATTTAAAGCTGTTTTAAGTGTACTTTTTACTGTTTTTGCCTTATCTTTTAAAAATAAATAAATAAATAAAGTTCTTGTTTCCCACCTTTCTAAGCTAGTATAGTACAGTTTTCAGGCTAGTGCTGAATTCAGGGTTGTGTTACAAGTTTATGAGTTGCCCATACCTTACTTGGATAGAAGGAAGTTTCTCTGTTCACCTGTGAGAGAGGGGAACTTTGAGCAGCCATCTGTCCCTAGAGGAGTGGTTCCAGCCAAGAAGTTAGTAGTTTAAAAAATGTGTTGCATGGTTTTGTGCACCAGGCAGCACCGGTTAGCTAGGGTTAAATTATTCCTGGCTCCACTAAGTCTCCTTCAGTCTTTCACTTGAAACTAGTCTAACTTTCAACCTAAGCACTCAAAATGCACCCTATAGTCCAGCACTTACTCAGACCTAATAGCAAGCACTAATATACCCCGACACTTGACTGCCCAGCAGGGCAAGGCTCTTTATCCACCCCTCACCAAAGAAGCGACTAAGCAGCTCACCCTACTATTCAGGCATGACCAAAGGACAACTTCAGGTGTACTCTCCAGCCCAGCTGGTGAATCTGGGTATCCTGAGGCAACGTTACAACTGCCTCATGTACACAGACAGCCCTCTCCTTCAACCACAAAACACTAGCATATGTGAGAGATGCAATTATACAGCCAAACTGGAGGCTAAGGTATCTCCACCCAAGACTGGAACAGACAGCCATGAGGAGAAGGTTAACACTTGCACCACACCTCCAGCCTCACATAGACCTACTAAACCAGCACTGGCAAAAGATACACATAAATACACAAAATCATACTCGGAGGCTGTAAATAAAAACTTGCAAAAGCATCAGAGATCTCCAAAGCACCCACAAAAGCTGCACCTCCCGTCACAAACCAGACAACACATAAAACACAAAATCAATGTGCCGCACAATCACAGTCCTTAAGGCGAAATAACATACCTAACACACTAGTAATAGGTGACGCAATAGTCAGGCACACTGATGCCTCACTCACTAGGCTGGACAAGGAGAAGGTTACTGTTAGCTGTCTGTCAGGAGCCAGAATCCGCCACATAACACAAGCACTCAGGTCACTCCAGAACAAGTACAAATATGACTCTGTCATTGTTCATGTTGGTGTGAACGACCTGAGCCGTACCTCCCTGGACTACATGAAAAGAAATATGGAAGAGCTCTCTGATCATGTAGCCCAGGCGGGTATGACCCTGACCCTGAGTAGCATCCTGCCCTCACTAAGAATGATACCTCAGTATAAAGAAAAAATTATCAATTTCAACAATTGGCTAAGCTTCTGGTGTCATTCAAAGGGGATCCAGTGTCTGTCAGCCTGGGATGACATGCTCAACAGGCCGTGTTGCTTCACAAGAGATGGCTTGCACCTGTCACCCCTTGGCTTTCGAATACTGGCCAAGGCTCTTGCTGCCCCCGTAGTGCCTTTTTTAGGCAAGGCTCAAAATTCAAACCCGCCTCCGTAAACAGCACAAGTAAAAAACTGAGGGTTATGCTACTCAACGCCAGGAGTTTAAATCTCAAAATGCATGCGCTCAAAGCACTCCTAAGTATGGAGAACGTCGACATCTGTGCAGTAACTGAAACCTGGTTCAAGGCTCCAGAGAGCACTCCAGCAATACTGGGCTACAACTCATACCACACATTTTGTCCACAGAACATGGACCAAAACACAAAAGGAGGGGGTGTATCTATATTCATCAAGGATACCCACACCTCCAGGTTAGTGGCGCAGCATTATACCTCTGAGATCATCCATGTGCAACTAACATCAGTCAAATCTGCAATGCAAATTGTGGCCTGCTACAGATCACCCTCCATGACCCAGGACCACCTCTCCACCTTTCTGGAGACACTGGAAAACACGAAGGTCCTACCGAACACCCTGATCTTGGGAGATTTCAATTACCCTACCATTAACTTGGAAAACTACTTGTGTACAAACTCCCAGGCTCAGCTCTTCCTGGAATTTATCAACTCAAATGCCCTGGATCAGCTGGTAAACTCCCCTACCAGAGGCCACAACATATTGGACCTGGTCATCACCAACATGGGCGACAGGTGCTCCGTACCAGAGGTCAACCCGTCACTGGTTAGATCAGACCATAAACTAATCACCCTGGATGTCCACACCCCACCACCACTCCCAACCAAGGAAACCACAGTCAAAAACTTTTCTAAAGCAAACTTCACCTTACTTAAGTCAGAGGTGGTAAGTTTCACAGCCCCCACACTAAAGGATAACACTGGCCAAGATGCAGAATCCTTTACAATTGCACTCTATGAGCACCTACAAGGATGCATGGATCGTGCCTTCCCTAGCAAAACCAAGACTCACTCCCCTAAGAGAAGGTAACCAGTCTGGTGGACCCCTGCCATAAACAGGTTATACAACAAAAGGAGGAAACTAGTTCAGAAAAAAAGCAAATCCCAAGAAGGAAAGACATCCCTGATCAGTATCAGTAAGAAATTAAGGTCCCTCATAAAATCATCCAAGGCTAACTTCGAAAGAAAAATAGCCAAGGACTCAAAAGATAACCACAAAGCCTTCTTTAGCTATGTCAAAAATCTAAGTGGCAACACGCAGATATGCTGAGATAGTGCAAAATAGCACAAAATATACTGAACCTACTGATATTGCCAACATACTGGCAGATAGATTCAGTGCAAACTTCACCTCTCTCTCACCTTCAAAAGGGCCCACAACAATACCGGAAAAGTGTAGTGTCCCGGAAATCACAGAAGCACAGGTGAAAACAGCCCTTTCAAAAGTCAAAACACAGCATCAGTGGGGCCAGATGGTGTCCCAGGCTGCTTCTTGCACAAACTATAGAACGAACTAACCCCCAACCTAAACACGCTGTTCAATCTCAGCCTCTCCACAGGCTACGTGCCCATAGAATGGCACACAGCAATGGTTATTCTGCTCCACAAAGGAGGAGCCACAACTGACCCTGGTAACTATTGCCCCATAAGCCTGACTAGCCTGGTCTGCAAGACTATGGAGTGCATCATCATGGAACTCATTAACAAAGACATTGGGAACCTCCAAACACTTGACCCGACCCAGTTCGGCTTTGTTAAGGGCAGATCATGCCTACTAAACCTGGTTGACTTCTTCGAGACAGTTACCAGGGCCATAGATGAGGGAAAGGTGGTTCACACAGCCTACCTTGATCTCGCCAAGGCATTCGACACCATTCCTCACTTAGGTATTATAGAAAAACTCACCAGCCTGAACATAAACCCCTACATCACAAGATGGGTTGCCAACTGGCTTACAGACAGAACTCACACGGTAAGAATAGCAGGCTCCAGGTCTGACTCTAAACCAGTCACAAGTGGTGTCCCACAAGGCTCACTTCTGGGACCCCTACTGTTCGGCATATATTTCTCAGAAGTACAGGCAAACACAACTAACCAAGTTTGCCGATGACTGCAAACTGGGAGCCATAATTGACTCTCCAGCTGACACGGACATCCTCCAAAAAGGCCTTACTGAGACAGACACCTGGTGTCAAAGTCATGGCCTCAAGCTAAATACCAAAAAATGCATAGTCATCCCGTTTGGGAAAAACAAAACACCCATGAATTATGACATAGGCGGCAGCCCCCTTAATACAGAAGAGATAATAAGAGATCTGGGGACCCAGGTAGATATTGCCAAAGTAGTTAGGACATCCTTCTATGTGGCCCATCTAATTACTAAGGAGATCGCATCTAGAAATAAAGAGGTTATAGTGCCCCTCTACTCGTCACTCATCAGACCCATCATAGAGTACAATGCCCCATTTGGGATGTACCTCACAAGACACTTCCAACAGCTTGAAAGACTACAAAAGCACCTCACCAAGAGGATTACTGGCCTCAAACATATGTTCTATGCAGCCCGACTGAAAAAACTCTGGCTGTACTCAGTGGCATATCGCTTACTCAGAGGTGATCTCTGCCTGACTTACAAAGCCATGTCCAACTCAGAATTGATGGACATGCTCCACCTAAAGAAATCCAAGTCACTGCAAGCCACGTGCTCTAGTGAGCTAAACCTAGCCACAACAATAAATCACAGTCACAGAGACTCCCCATGCTTTGGAACAAAATTCCTAACTACATTAGGCAGAGCCCCTCACTAACACTCTTCAAGAGAAGCCTTGACGAGTGGATGGGTAACAGAAAGTACACCCCTGGGATCACTTCATTGGCTCTGCTTTACAGAGGCTCAGTTAATTAATCAATGGGGCGGCGAAAGCCCACACACTCTGGCTAGGCTTATAAATGCTCTTGGGCAGATAGCCTAGTACCTACCTATGAACCTATGAACCTATGAACCTATGCTACACCTAAGTAAATCCCAATCCCTCCAAGCTATATGCTCTAGGGACCTAAACCTTGTCACCACAATAAACAGGACATGCTGGATTGATAGATTCCTGTCCCAGAGACTTCCCATACTCTGGAACAAGCTACCCATCTATGTCAAGCAAAGCTCCTCATTAGCACTCTTCAAGAAAAATCTTGAGTCGATGGGAAATAGGAAATACAGACCGGGGATCACTTCTGTGGCTCTGCTTGACAGGGGCACAGGAAAATAACTTTTTTGGGTGGCATAAGCCAGGGAACCTTTTTGGCTAGGCTTACTTAGGCCTTTGGGCCAATGGCCTAGTACCTACCTATGAACCTATGTAAGGTAAGCTGTCAGCTACTGGCATTGCTATGTTTGAATAGTGAAAAGATTGCTATTATCACAAACCTATATTATTATTAATCTGTATAAATCAAATTATACATATGGTCAATCCTTTGTTATTTTATTTATTTATTTTATTAATTTTTTTGCTAAATTGTGTGCTTTACAATTTGTCTGTGACATAAATGAGGGGTATAGAATTGAGCCATATCCATAGAGATGAGTAAATGACCATCAGTGACAAGGACATTGCAATCGTTGGATAAAAAAGAAACAGGACCGGTGATCACTAGATAAGGACAGAATGAAAATCTATCTGTAGTCATTCTGATTAACCTTTAATGTTTGTGGTATGTTTACAGATACCAGTGATTTCCAAGGATTTCGGCAAGATATATGTTCACTGACTAGTTTAAAGATACTATCTGATGCTTAGTAATACATTTAATATAGATATGGACAGAAATAAAAAATTTCCATAGTCATTTCTGATTAACCTGTAATGTATGTGGTATGTTTACAAAAACTGAAAACGTATGAGGATTTCTGTAAGTTGTACGTTCACTGATTAGTTTGCAGATATCCTCTGATGCTTACTAATATAGTAATAGCTATTTTTACATTCGTTCTGATAGAAACAACATGAAGATGGTTTTAACTATTCACTTATTATGTTGTTATGTAGCCATGACTGCATAATATGAATGACTATCTTCTTCACTGTTTCTGTATAACTTCCATTATGTGTGTTGCATAGCATATAATGACTAGCTTTTGTTATGATGTGTGTCACTGACTATGGTTGTATATTACAGGCATCCAATATTCTTGGGTACACATGCAGTATGTTTAGATGTGCAAGTAACTGTAGAAACACCACTGCTGTAATAATGGGTGTGTCACAATGGTTGTGTGTCTTTTCTTTTTCTTGCTGTAATATCCACTGTCATGGGTTCAAATTCCATGTATGACCTCTACAGCTTTTTTAATGTATTGTTACATCTATTACATGTTCAGACATTATTTTCATTTCTATTCTATGTTTCTATACATAAAAGAAATATACATGCAATGGACACAATTTTCATATCTAATCTGTTTTTCGATGCAAAACAGAAATATACATAAAATGGATTGTTTTACATAGCTTTGCATTGCAAATGAGAGGCAAGTAAGTAATTTGACATATGCCTGTAACATCACTATGGCAATATGTGAGTCCCAATATAAACTATAACATGTGTATATCACATTGTCTTCAAAATGTCATCCAGAAGTAGGGGAGACAGTTTCTCAAACAGAGAGAATGAAATTATAATTGAGGATCTACACCAACATTACTGCACCCTACTTCGATGGACGGGAATTACTGTGCGGAAGAATGAAGTGTTGACAGACCTGACAAAAATGATCAATGCTGTCGGTGGTCACAATAGATCTAGGAAGGCCTGCTGTAATATTGCTCTGACATGATGCTCTGTTTAGCTAACAGACTCTGCTGCTAGGAATGCCACTGGAGGTGAGGCAACCCTGTATGCCCTGGGCGTTCCTGACATCACATCATACCACCAGTCGTAATACCCAAAGGAAGTATTAAGCGGGGCTCGGTGACATACATGTATGTCCTACATTCCAAAACATTGCAGCAGATACACTACCACAGTAAGTATCATCATTTCACAGATATTCAAAAGAGCGTAACAACGAACAAGAACACTATGAGAGACTACTTCGTAAAATAAACAGACGTTTAATGACTCCAAATTAATGTTAGCGCTTTCGGCTAAATCAAATATTTAGCCTTCCTCAGACAAACAGCAGAACAGGAAATGACATTTCTTAAAATATATGTATAGAACCAATTGAAATAAAGTGCATTTAGTAATTAGTTGTAACTAAGGTTACCTTAAAGTAGTATAATCCATTGCAAACATAAGCCTTGAATAAAGGTAAAGATAGAGTGCCTCTATAGGCATTGCAACGGAACAGCAAGTGATACTTTGTTGCAAGTAACTCCATTCATCAAAATATTTACACAGATGTTAAACTCTATAATTACTGGATTATTTAATCATACAACTTGCTTCATACTTATGTGATGTGTTAAAATGTTATAAAACAGTGAATGATAAACTAAAAATATTTGTGTATATTTTAAATTGTTACCAAAAATATTTCCACAATTTGGAACATTATTTCCACATTTAAACATTAAAAATACTGATTAGTTTTGCCCAGAATTCCTGTACAATAATCATAAAATAATACAATTTTACATTAGTGCATTCTGTTAGGAATAATTGATGTTGGGTCCATTTCATATCCAAATGTGAGACCTTCCCTATATGTGTTATCTGTTATACGATAACCATTTTAATACACATTTTATTGATAGGTTGTCATTGATGCCAGGTAATAAATGTGCTCTAGTTCGTACCTGCCACATCAATTCATCTATCTCTAACCTAATTTGCCAGGGGCCACCCATTGGATCTGGCATTCTTTGTTGGAGTATAACAAAGTTGAAGGAATGCCCTGTATTGCTAATAATATGCTTAGCTAGGGCATTGTTCGCATCCCTTCTGCTAATAGCATAAATGTGTTCGTGTATTCTGGTCTTGAATCTACGCTCTGTCTTGCCAATGTAGAAAGCTTCACATTGGCTACACAGAGCAGCATATACCACAGATTTTGATTCACAGTTGTAATGCTTGCTTATTTTATATGTCCTATCTTTAATGTTGAACTGAGTGCCCACTCTAATAAATTTGCATTCTGCACAGGCACCACATTTGTACATTCCTTTGGGCGCTGAGAAATGAACTTTTGGTGCCCTTTCCAAAATAGCTTTAAGGTTTTGGCCTCTCCTGTATGTTATGTTGGGTTTTCACCTAATGCTGTAGACAAAGTACTGTCATGATTAATTACGTCCCAATTCTTATACAGGATCTCCTAATTTTGAAAATCTAGCGAGAAAGTGTGTAAAAAGACACATTATAATTAGTGTCCTTACTTCTATCTCTAGTTGGCAGACTAACCGGAATTAGTGCCAATTCTTCTTCCCCGAAAGTTTTGTTATTAAGAAGGGGAATAAAATGGCCTGACTTCCGTTTATTTACTACTTCCACTATGATGTTGTCAATCAAAGTAAGTGGATAGCCTCTTGCCAAGAACATATTTTTAGTTTGTTGCATTCATGTTGGAAATCCAGATCATCAGTAACCATACGTGCGCCCTCACTAACTGACCTTTTACAACCGATCTTTTTGGTAGTAGGGATGGCTACTGGAGAAATGCAAAAAACTATTAGAATATGTGGATTTTCTATGTATGTTACTTTTCAGTCTTTTGTTATTAACATCCTTTGTGAGAAGAATGTCTAAATAATTGATCTCACTTTCCTGTATGTTAAAAGTGAACTGTAAAAAGTTTGTCATGTTGGTCATTCGTTCTATAAAGTTAGGGATGTCCTCACTATTGCCTTTCCATAAACAGAAAATGTCATCCTGGTATCTGGTATACCAGGAGACATACTGTTTGAAAACCTCATCCTTAAATAGAAGTTCTTTTTCCCAATGTGACAGTACTGCATTGGCGAATGAACCCCCACATGGCGACCCCATTGCTACTCCGGAGGTTTGAAGGTAAAAATTGTTTTCAAAAAAGAAAAAGTTATTTACCAAAACCATCTCCAAGAGTGTTTCAGTCAAATAAATGGTGTTATTGTCAACATTCTTGGCAACCATAAATTCTCTCACCCAATTAAGGCCTATATCCTGTGGTATAACTGTATACAGATCTTTTATATCTATTGTAAGGAAAACTATGTCCGGGGTATATTCAATTTCGCCAATGTTTTTCAGAAAGGACCAAGAGTCCTTACAAATATGTGCCTCCTGTGCTAGTAAAGGTTTAATAATACTATCAACTAGTCTTGCACATGCGTAAGTGGCGATCCTGCCATCAACAATAGGCCTAAACGGAGGTGAGTAAAGCTGTTTATGTAATTTTGGTGTTCCAAAGAAGGCTGAGATTCTGGGGGATGGCATCTGCAAATATCTATACGTTTCTGGAATAATAAAACCTTCCATAAGTAAATCATATAGTATGTTATTAATCTTCCTGTAGGCTCCATGTATCTCATTCAGAGATACTTCCTTATAAGCTGGTGTATCCAAATGCTTCTTCATGTATTCCACATATTTAAAGTGGTCCATTAAAACCACCCACCCCCTTTATCCGGTTTCATGACACGGATCCTACAATCCCTTAATAAATGGAGAAAATCCCATTCCAGTGTGGTCATATTGTTAAGATCTTTTTGGTTACTATACATAATCCGATTTTTAATTGCCCACAAATCTGTTTCACACATTTTCTCAAACACTAATAAGCTCGGATGGAGGGTGGATTATATGTACTAGATACCCTAAGGGGTTCAGTAACTCTGTGTTGTTACCCAACAATGAATGTAAGTTAAGTTTTCTAACAAAAACTTTTAGATCCACCAGTGTTTTCCCTATGTGCATATGTTGCGCCGGAACAAACGATAGATCTTTTGCAAAGAAGTTGACAATATCCTGATGGATTTCAATAAGTGTATAATTATACACTGTAAAGTCATTGTTACTACTTTTCAGGATATTTGGTTCCAAACCGAAAGAGGGAACCTGGATCATCTCCTCCTCCCCCCTCTTTTCTTGTTCCTCGTATTGGTCCCTGTCTGGGCCCACGTACGGTTGGTTGCTCGGGTGTTGTTGGCCTGATGAAAATTTTGGTTGTCCTGTTGGTCAAAATCTACCATAGACTGGCCTTGTGGTTGGATGTTATCCCTCAGTCCATTTGCTGAGGTGTTTGGCTGATTGGTGTTATTAATGTTGGTACTGTTGTTATTATTCAGCCTTGGGCTCCTTCTATAGCCCTGCCGTTGAGTTGTAAAACCTTCTTGGTTATTGTCATTATTGGTGTTATCTACTGGGATAACATTCGTATTTTGTCCAGTTTGATTGGGCACTTCCCCTTGAATAACCTGCGTTTTATTTTGAGGCCTGGGATAAGCGGTTTTATTCGCATAGTCCGTTAAATCTCGACTTAATTTTTCTTTTACTAAATAGTAATTTCTCCATACTAGCCTCAATGCTAGAAAAGATCGACAATAGTCGTACTTAAAACGCAAGAAATCATCACTGGAAGTAATGTATTTTCAAGGGCATCCAAATCAGCTGCAAGAACCGCAATATCTTTAGAATAAAAGCAATGAGAGCCTGTAGGAATTCGATCCCTTGTCGATCAAACAATGCCAACAGCTCTTGGTGAAAAAGAGAATTTTCCACCAGCCCAGATGGAAAACGCCATTGTCTTAGTCCTTTTGGGACAACCTTGTGTTTAACACATTCTGTAAGATATGCGACTTCCAATTGCAGTTTTTTATATTTGTATAACTTATTGTCAAATTCATCAATTTTATCCCCTAATACATTTGTGTCAGTCATGTGGTTTACATTAGGTTCATTACGCTGACTGAACCCTTGGCTGAAAAAATTATATAACAGTTCCAGCAATAATTTGACCACTCTTGTGGAACTGCTTTTGGGCAGGGTTGATGCCCTAACACAAAAAGTTGACGCCATTACTGCGGCAGCTTCTAACCAGGATAATAGATCTTCTGGTTTGATTTCATCGCAGCAGAGTGACAACGATGATTTTTTCATTCCTAATGGGCAGCAATCACCCATTACAGCAACATCATCTACTATACTTACATCAACGGAACAGGTTATACAGACTTCGAATGAACAGCCCTGTCCTGTGATTACGCTATCTGGGGTACCAAATCCAGGTAACAATAACGCTAATTTTAATAATAACATTATCAATCAAAGGAACTGTAACCAGCAAGGAATACCAACAATGGCTGATTTTTTAATGAACAATAATTTTTTCAGCCAAGGGTTCAGTCAGCGTAATGAACCTAATGTAAACCACATGACTGACACAAATGTATTAGGGGATAAAATTGATGAATTTGACAATAAGTTATACAAATATAAAAACTGCAATTGGAAGTCGATATCTTACAGAATGTGTTAAACACAAGGTTGTCCCAAAAGGACTAAGACAATGGCGTTTTCCATCTGGGCTGGTGGAAAATTCTCTTTTCACCAAGAGCTGTTGGCATTGTTTGATCGACAAGGGATCAATTCCTACAGGCTCTCATTGCTTTTTATTCTAAAGATATTGCGGTTCTTGCAACTGATTTGGATGCCCTTGAAAAATACATTACTTCCAGTGATGATTTCTTGCGTTTTAAGTACGACTATTGTCGATCTTTTCTAGCATTGAGGCTAGTATGGAGAAATTACTATTTAGTAAAAAGAAAAAATTAAGTCGAGATTTAACGGACTATGCGAATAAAACCGCTTATCCCAGGCCTCAAAATAAAACGCAGGTTATTCAAGGGGAAGTGCCCAATCAAACTGGACAAAATACGAATGTTATCCCAGTAGATAACACCAATAATGACAATAACCAAGAAGGTTTTACAACTCAACGGCAGGGCTATAGAAGGAGCCCAAGGCTGAATAATAACAACAGTACCAACGTTAATAACACCAATCAGCCAAACACCTCAGCAAATGGACTGAGGGATAACATCCAACCACAAGGCCAGTCTATGGTAGATTTTGACCAACAGGACAACCAGGATTTTCATCAGGCCAACAACACCCGAGCAACCAACCGTACGTGGGCCCAGACAGGGACCAATACGAGGAACAAGAAAAGAGGGGGGAGGAGGAGATGATCCAGGTTCCCTCTTCGGTTTGGAACCAAATATCCTGAAAAGTAGTAACAATGACTTTACAGTGTATAATTATACACTTATTGAAATCCATCAGGATATTGTCAACTTCTTTGCAAAAGATCTATCGTTTGTTCCGGCGCAACATATGCACATAGGGAAAACACTGGTGGATCTAAAAGTTTTTGTTAGAAAACTTAACTTACATTCATTGTTGGGTAACAACACAGAGTTACTGAACCCCCTTAGGGTATCTAGTACATATAATCCACCCCTCCATCCGAGCTTATTAGTGTTTGAGAAAATGTGTGAAACAGATTTGTGGGCAATTAAAAATCGGATTATGTATAGTAACCAAAAAGATCTTAACAATATGACCACACTGGAATGGGATTTTCTCCATTTATTAAGGGATTGTAGGATCCGTGTCATGAAACCGGATAAAGGGGGTGGGGTGGTTTTAATGGACCACTTTAAATATGTGGAATACATGAAGAAGCATTTGGATACACCAGCTTATAAGGAAGTATCTCTGAATGAGATACATGGAGCCTACAGGAAGATTAATAACATACTATATGATTTACTTATGGAAGGTTTTATTATTCCAGAAACGTATAGATATTTGCAGATGCCATCCCCCAGAATCTCAGCCTTCTTTGGAACACCAAAATTACATAAACAGCTTTACTCACCTCCGTTTAGGCCTATTGTTGATGGCAGGGGATCGGCCACTTACGCATGTGCAAGACTAGTTGATAGTATTATTAAACCTTTACTAGCACAGGAGGCACATATTTGTAAGGACTCTTGGTCCTTTCTGAAAAACATTGGCGAAATTGAATATACCCCGGACATAGTTTTCCTTACAATAGATATAAAAGATCTGTATACAGTTATACCACAGGATATAGGCCTTAATTGGGTGAGAGAATTTATGGTTGCCAAGAATGTTGACAATAACACCATTTATTTGACTGAAACACTCTTGGAGATGGTTTTGGTAAATAACTTTTTCTTTTTTGAAAACAATTTTTACCTTCAAACCTCCGGAGTAGCAATGGGGTCGCCATGTGGGGGTTCGCCAATGCAGTACTGTCACATTGGGAAAAAGAACTTCTATTTAAGGATGAGGTTTTCAAACAGTATGTCTCCTGGTATACCAGATACCAGGATGACATTTTCTGTTTATGGAAAGGCAATAGTGAGGACATCCCTAACTTTATAGAACGAATGACCAACATGACAAACTTTTACAGTTCACTTTTAACATACAGGAAAGTGAGATCAATTATTTAGACATTCTTCTCACAAAGGATGTTAATAACAAAAGACTGAAAAGTAACATACATAGAAAATCCACATATTCTAATAGTTTTTTGCATTTCTCCAGTAGCCATCCCTACTACCAAAAAGATCGGTTGTAAAGGTCAGTTAGTGAGGGCGTCACGTATGGTTACTGATGATCTGGATTTCCAACATGAATGCAACAAACTAAAAATATGTTCTTGGCAAGAGGCTATCCACTTACTTTGATTGACAACATCATAGTGGAAGTAGTAAATAAACGGAAGACAGGCCATTTTATTCCTCTTCTTAATAACAAAACTTTCGGGGAAGAATAATTGGCACTAATTCCAGTTAGTCTGCCAACTAGAGATAGAAGTAAGGACACTAATTATAATGTGTCTTTTTACACACTTTCTCGCTAGATTTTGAAAAATTAGGAGATCCTGTATAAGAATTGGGACGTAATTAATCATGACAGTACTTTGTCTACAGCATTAGGTGAAAAACCCAACATAACATACAGGAGAGGCCAAAACCTTAAAGCTATTTTGGAAAGGGCACCAAAAAGTTCATTTCTCAGCGCCCAAAGGAATGTACAAATGTGGTGCCTGTGCAGAATGCAAATTTATTAGAGTGGGCACTCAGTTCAACATTAAAGATAGGACATATAAAATAAGCAAGCATTACAACTGTGAATCAAAATCTGTGGTATATGCTGCTCTGTGTAGCCAATGTGAAGCTTTCTACATTGGCAAGACAGAGCGTAGATTCAAGACCAGAATACACGAACACATTTATGCTATTAGCAGAAGGGATGTGAACAATGCCCTAGCTAAGCATATTATTAGCAATACAGGGCATTCCTTCAACTTTGTTATACTCCAACAAAGAATGCCAGATCCAATGGGTGGCCCCTGGCAAATTAGGTTAGAGATAGATGAATTGATGTGGCAGGTAGAACTAGAGCACATTTATTACCTGGCATCAATGACAACCTATCAATAAAATGTGTATTAAAATGGTTATCGATAACAGATAACACATATAGGGAAGGTCTCTCACATTTGGATATGAAATGGACCCAACATCAATTATTCCCTAACAGAATGCACTAATGTAAAATTGTATTATTTTATGATTATTGTACAGGAATTCTGGGCAAAACTAATCAGTATTTTTAATGTTTAAATGTGGAAATAACGTTCCAAATTGTGGAAATATTTTTGGTAACAATTTAAAATATACACAAATATATTTAGTTTATCATTCACTGTTTTATAACATTTTTAACACATCACATAAGTATGAAGCAAGTTGTATGATTAAATAATCCAGTAATTATAGAGTTTAACATCTGTGTAAATATTTTGATGAATGGAGTTACTTGCAACAAAGTATCACTTGCTGTTCGTTGCAATGCCTATAGAGGCACTCTATCTTTACCTTTATTCAAGGCTTATGTTTGCAATGGATTATACTACTTTAAGGTAACCTTAGTTACAACTAATTACTAAATGCACTTTATTTCAATTGGTTCTATACATATATTTTAAGAAATGTCATTTCCTGTTCTGCTGTTTGTCTGAGGAAGGCTAAATATTTGATTTAGCCGAAAGCGCTAACATTAATTTGGAGTCATTAAACGTCTGTTTATTTTACGAAGTAGTCTCTCATAGTGTTCTTGTTCGTTGTTACGCTCTTTTGATTTCACAGATATTAACATATTGTTATATTTGTCTTTCAGCTGCAGAATTATGGCATGAATGTATAAACATACATGATGTGGATACACAACATAAGTGTTACAGCATTTTATCTTACCAACACAGTACATACATACCACTCTCAGCAACACGTGTGATGTTTTTGTTGTTCAGTTGCATAGGTCCATCAACATCTGCACTGCATCATCATATATCATGTAAATGTCTCCATATACTGTTGGTGTGATCCATCGCTTTCTGTGCTTCTGCCTCCTGTCATTTTTATTTATTTTATTTTTATGTGTACCCCAGATGTGTCCAGACATCTAAATCTGGATTTCAGCTTACCAAACACAAGTTCAATTGTGTTTTCTGCTGTAGTGTGTGATAAATAAATAAATAAATAAATAAAATGGTGTGATCCATCGCTTTCTGTGCTTCTGCCTCCTGTCATGACAATGGAGTGAACTCACATGTTGATTTTTTTCAGCCATTGTAACCTACAGATGCATCATTGCAAGACATGGGCCTTGCAGCTGCACATACAGGCAGATAAGGTTATTTATATGATGCAGCACTTTCTTGCACACCTGTGATCTATGACATTCGTGTCACTTTGTTCCACACATAGATACATCCAGAAAACGTGCACCATTTATCATGTAAGTGTTTCCATAACTTGTTAGTTGTTGTATCCCACTGCCTGCATTCATAACTGTGGAGCACATCAACATCATTTGTAGTTTGATAGGGTTTTGTGCAGAAATGTGGTTTGTGTTACTTTTTTAGGAAGTTTTAGAAGTTGGTTAGGGTTAGGTAGGTGAGTGTGTGTGTGTGTGTGTGTGTGTGTGTGTGTGTGTGTGTGTGTGTGTGTGTGTGTGTGTGTGTGTGTGTGTGTTTGTGTGTGTGTGAGTGTTGAAAGTGGTGCATTTTGTATATGTGTAGTTTGTGTGTTTCTCATGACATAAGCATAACAGTGTGCAATGGGAGACTAGGGCGCATTACATTAGGTTTGTTTTGTTTTTCATGTTAGTGCAACCTCAGAGTTAATATGTGGGGGATGCAGGGGTGCTTGGTCCCTACTTAAACGTACATTAGTGTTATGGGGGGGTTTGTTGTTTGTTTTTTTCTTTTGTTTTTATGCTTTTATGTAGAGGAGAAGGGTATTCTTTGTGGTTTGTTTATTTCGATATTTTGTATGCAGGTGTCATGGTTTTTCATTTTTCTGCACTTTCGCTCTTCTGGTCTTGAGATACTGAAATTCGATATTTCAGTATCTCGAGGTTTCAAAGTATATATATATATATATATATATATATATATATATATATATGTGTGTGTGTGTGTGTGTGTGTGTGTGTGTGTGTGTGGTGTGTGTGTGTTGCTGTGTCCCCAGCATTGATGTATTTTGCATGCATGTTGTGTGGTCACTGTCACTGATACCCTGCATGTTTGAATAAATATTACCTGGAAATGAGTCATGTTGCAATGATAACATGTGCAAGTGATGCAGCACTGTTAGTGTATGGCCCCTGTCTTTAGGTATGTATTTGCTGATACATTCCCATACACATCATAGACCCAGATTTCTTGTGATAGTGGTTGTTTGACAGGTAGATTTCCGTACTATTTATTAGTATAATGATATCCTACTGGTCCAATGACTTCTGTAGTGCACACCTCCTGCATCCCATCCATTTGCCTGTGTGTTCTCTTTGGTAATGTACCTTGAAGACAGTCTTCCTGCACTGATGTTTCTTCTCAGTGATTTGTATGTGTTCTTACTGGTATACCTTCAGCTCATGTTACGTATAATGTTCACTGTGGGCAACTGATGGGTAATTTCCATTAGTTGTGATCTGTGCTGCTGTTGTGGGGTAACATATGAACATCAGTGCTTACTCTGTGTACTTAAGTTCATGTGGCTTGTAATGACTCAAAGCTCTATGTCAGTTGCTGCCATGTTGCCTGAGCTAGGACATATGGCACACCCTCCACCACCCTTGTCTGTTTTTTTCTCCCTCCCTTGTGTCCCCCTGATCATCCTATGACAGATGTGATATGTCACCTTCTGATATCTAAGGTTCTTAAGATAGGTCACCTGCACATGCAACTGACACATCACCATGTTTTGTTGTTAAAATGTTGGGTAGTATTGCACAAGCATACACACTAGCCATCTGTGCTGCCTTTTCTAGTGTGTATTGCAGTGTACCCCAGATGTGTCCAGACATCTAAATCTGGATTTCAGCTTACCAAACACAAGTTCAATTGGGTTTTCTGCTGTAGTGTGTGATCTGTTGTATGCTTCCTCAGCATTATTTGATGGGGCTCTGTATGGCATCATTAGCTATAGCTCCACTGGATAACTACAATCACCTGTTTGTGGGAGGAGGATAACACATATGCTATCCTCGTGCTTACTGTTCACAGTTGTGGATTCTGATTACAACATAGTTGTCATCATGTACTTACCAAGTTATAGTCCCACAGGTATCTCACCATGTTGGAAAGCAGCCTTCAGACCATTTTCCCTCCATATGGAAGCATCATGGTCACTACCAGGGTGTGTTGCCATAATATTTGTAATGAGCTGATCTGCTAAGCATACCACCTGCAATTAAGTGATGGCCACCCCTTTCTATTTATGTACAATTTTGCAGATGGTACAGTGGAGGTTTCAATAGGAATGTGAGTGCAGTCTACTGCACTGAGGACATGGGGAAGTTTGCTATGGCATAGAACTGTTGCATGGTAGTTCTTCATTCTCTGACTGTAGCTGAGAAATGGATAGACTCATATACCTTGTTGTACATTGCTGCTAGGTAATGCAAGAGGTTGTGACTGGTAGCTGTCTGGATCACTCCTACAGCATCTCCCGTACACTGCTGAAACTTCTCAGAGGCCAGTTTGCCTAGACTCAGACAAACTTTTGTTTATAGAGTTTCTGGCTTAACTCACATGAGGTACATCCTACACACAGTGTGCGCCAGTTTGCCTAGACTCAGACAAACTTTTGTTTATAGAGTTTCTGGCTTAACTCACATGAGGTACATCCTACACACAGTGTGCGCCAGTTTGCCTAGACTCAGACAAACTTTTGTTTATAGAGTTTCTGGCTTAACTCACATGAGGTACATCCTACACACAGTGTGCGCCAGTTTGCCTAGACTCAGACAAACTTTTGTTTATAGAGTTTCTGGCTTAACTCACATGAGGTACATCCTACACACAGTGTGCACCAGCTCACTGTCTAATCAGTGCCCATTGATTATAATCTAATAAAAATCTAGCTTAGATGTAGCCTGGCTCATCATCTAGCTGGTTGCCTTCTAGGATGCGTTTGTATATCTTCCTCAATGACCTGCAGTATCCCACCCTATTGTAATTCATTAAATGCTGGTTGCATTTTTTTGTTGTTGTTAACTAATTGTGTGGATTCCGCATGATTCCATAATAATCCGATTACTATCTTGACTTATAAACATAGCAGACATGGTCTCCGCCAAGTGCTTTTATAAAGTTGTCGGCAAAGCACTTTGTCATATT
Organism: Protopterus annectens; assembly: GCF_019279795.1. Lineage (NCBI taxonomy): Eukaryota > Metazoa > Chordata > Ceratodontiformes > Protopteridae > Protopterus > Protopterus annectens. Next base: position 661,021,223 of record NC_056732.1, read on the forward strand.
TAAATTATGTTGGGCGCACATGCTGTGTTTTGGAATCCAACAGGCATGCGTGGAGTCTGTAATTATCCTCTGCTGAACAGATAATTACTTAATCATGTTATAACATACTTTATGAAATCACGCCCGCCACTGAAACTCTGACATCTTTCTTTGGTGTGCTATGCTGTTGGCAACTTTCTTTTGGAATCTAGCATATGATAACTGCTTTGAAATCTGATCATTCCATTGCTTTCCTCTCTTCGCAAGTTAAATTTCATATCTCAGTTATATTATACATATTTTATTATATACAATTTTTTGAGAAGCAGCCACAATAGGAAAATAATTTGGAATTAACTTAGAAGTTTTATTTTAAAAGTACTTTGTTTATATATTCCACAACCTAAGAACTATATCACAACTTTAAATTAAGCAACCTGCATGATCATCATATTGGCAAATTAGGGTAAGGTTTGACCCTTTAAGGTATTTATCCTTTCAGATGTTAAAGTACTGTCAGATGATCTGTATACTTTATTTTTTCCTAACTACTGTGGTAATTAATGGCCACTTTTTATGATTTCTTCCGCCATCTTAGCAGCATTTTTTTAACTATATCATACCTCTCAACTGTCCAGATTTTCACAGAATGTCTAGATTTTTGCCTCATATTTTTGGCATATTACTTATAAAATGTGTGATTTTCTGGCAAATCATAGAGGATTGAAATAACTAAATAATGTCACACATTTGAGTTTCAGACTCCATTTCATTCAGAAAATGTGTGTTAAGACAAATGCTGTTATTCTAGCAAGTTTATAAGTCTGTAAGAGCAATATTTAAAATCTGTTCCCTATTTTTGGGCTTTGGGCCACGATTATTTTAGGCTTTGTCCAAATTTCTTGTACTGAGAGGTTGAGAGGTATGACTATAGTGTTACTTGTCTTCACTTGGACTGCAATAATCCACAAGTTCTATACCTACTATATCCTTACCTTGACCTTAGTGTCATCATCATCATCATCATCGCAGTAAGACTATTCCCCCTTCCACATTACTGTAGATTAAGGACACTACTTAATAGGTACACAGGAGCAACACTAGACAAATCCATATATACCTTTATGTAGACACATTTAAAAGTTTTTGCCATCCTTTACAAGTACTTCATAGTTCCCACCTCTCAAATCAAGCAGGACTTTATGTGACAACCCCAGTGCAGTTTTATGTCTACCCAACCAATCATCAAGACCACTCACGAAAGCTGAAAAAGAAGTTCTTTGCTTGATCTGTAGTGGTAACGCATTCTTTTTTTTTATAAACTCTCTTTATTGCTTTATTTCATAATAACATTAAGAACAGCAACATATACCACATTATAACAAAATATAAAAAAGAAAACATCATAAATTATGTACATTTATACATTGCCCAACTATAAATAAAGAGATAAAAACAAAATAGCAATTGGTATTACATAAAAGATCATGTAGTCATCCTAAGATGTGTTCGAAACGTATTCTCCAAAATTCTTTAAGAAATGGTTTGTGGTTGATGTTGTGGAATAAGTATTTATGTGCTTTGAGGTGCTTAATAGCTAGAGTCTTAAAGCCTTCCCATGATAATATATGCCTATTTTTTATTCATCATTCTCTTCCATATGGATTTTTTCCACTTTAAGGACTGCCTTTTTCAATGATTGGTCACCTGTTCATTTAATTATGGGTAAGGTTTTATACTTAAGGGAGTGTTTTACATGCAAGTATGGTTCTGATGAAGTCAATTGATGAAAGCGCTTAACCTTTTTATTATTTTGTGAATAAACTGTGTTCTGTGTTTGGAGGACTTTGGCTGTGAGGTATATTTTTACTTGGATTCGTTTTGCTGTGTTACACCTGTTTGGCACCATTTTTTGTTCAGTGTGTTTCCTCGGTGCACTGCAGCCTCCTCGTCTGGTTATGGATACCAATAAACCTTCCCCTGTCTTCGAGGATGAGTTTGATGTGGTTCCTTTTCCATGTGGACAGAGGGGTGATGACAGTAGTGATAGTTTATTACAGTTAATTCTGAATTTATCTAACAAAGTTTCAGAATTGCAGGAAGCGGTTGTCCGCTTACAAAAAATGTCAAATGTATCACTTTCGGTTTCCGGAAGTGAGATCCCCATTAGCGCAAAGAGAAGCAAGAGACGCTTCTCAGGCATTCATGAATAGAAGTAATGGTAACCAGCGTAATGTGGATTCTTTGGAAGAAATACGCCATACTAACAACGCAAACTCCAGTAGAGGGGGAACTGGTATTTTCAATCAAAATTGTGATTGTTTGAGTGACGGGAAGAAGACGGATTATGGTTTCTTTAAAAACGGAACTGTGGATACTACTAATACACTGGACTCGAGGTTAGTATCTCTAGAGACTAAACTTTTTAAAGTTAGAGCCCTGCAGTGCAACAACGCATATCTTGAATGTGTGGAGAAGAAAAAGGTACCAAAAGGTTTACGCATTTATAAATTTCCGAATGGCTTGAAAAAGGGACAACCTGAGGTTGGTGAACTGTTGGAGATGTTTGACAGGCATGGTTTGGAACTGTTGGATTTTATCATAAGGATCAATACTAAAAGAATTGATGGACTTTTAAATGAAATATATGAAGTTAATAATTATAATTTATAAATTTCCGAATGGCTTGAAAAAGGGACAACCTGAGGTTGGTGAACTGTTGGAGATGTTTGACAGGCACGGTTTGGAACTGTTGAATTTTATCATAAGGATCAATACTAAAAGAATTGATGGACTTTTAAATGAAATAGATGAAGTTAATAATTATATTTTGAATGATGTCAATTTTAATAGAATAAATTTTAGATATAATAATATTTTTGATAAAGTTGAATATGATGTAGGCTTGAATATAGTCAGGAAAAAGAAGAAATTGCTTAGGGATGATTATGAATACAAACATAACATTGCTTATCCCTTGCCTAAGTCATATTGTGATGGTGAGAACACTGTTGGTAACACTCAGACTAATGATGGTGTAGCGAGAGTTCCTTTGCATATGGAAAGGCATGGTTTGGTTAACAACCAGTATGATTCTGAATTTCCCCCTTTAAGAAGATCTGCTCGGTTACAGCATAAAAACAGTTATAGGGATGAACAAGTTTTTTTAGGAGCTCAAGGGGGAGGGGTGAGAAAAAACAGCTACAGGGGACAAACGGGTTGGAAAAAGAACAGCTACCCCCAGTCTTAGTTAGTGACGAGGACTTAGAACCTGTAGATTCAATGGCTATTACGTCTGAATTAGGTGGTTTGCTTTATACATATAAGGGTTTTAGGATTTTTAATCATGCAGGTATCAGTATTAATGAAGATATGTTTCATTTATTTATGAAAGGTATAAAATTTGTACCTTCTAAAAAAGTTAATATTAGTAATACGTTAACTGAGTTAAAGCTCTTTGTAAGGAAATTAAATTTGAGTCTTTTATATAAAGACTCTACCTGTGAGACTAACACTAGTGGGACAACTTTATGTCTGAAAAAGAAGAGTTGTTTTAACCCCCCTTTACATCCCCTGTTAAATACCTTTGAAAAAATATGTTGTCAGGAAATATACCAAAAATTGAGGACTCACAAAATAAAATATTTTAATTTAACCAGGACTGAGATATTACTTTTGGAACAACTGAGAAGTAATGATAATTTAAGGTTTATGAAACCTGATAAGGGGGGAGGCATGACTGTTGTAAATAAGGTAGATTACAACAATAAGATTTTCAGCATGTTGCAGGATGAAACTAAATTCGAATGTGTGTCGAAGAATGAAATAAATATACCTCACAGGAAGATTAGTTTATTATTAGAAGATTCTTTACTTCAAGGTGCTATTAATGAAGAAATGTATAACTTTTTATATACTGAACTACCTACCATCCCTATTGCCTTTGGGATCCCTAAGACACATAAAAACATAAGTGATCCACCCTACCATTTAATTGTTGCTGGTAACAACAGTGCTACATACCCTTTAGGGGTATTTGTGGATCGTATAGTTAGGAAAAGTTTGGCTCCCATTGATCATATTTTGATTGATTCCTGGGATTTCTTAAAAAGAATCAAAAATGACTATTATGACAATGAAGTGTGTTTTTCCACTATTGACATGGTGGATTTATTTACCTCTATTCCCCATGAGAAGGGCTTAGAGTTCTTCCATGAGGCATTGGTTGAAAAGACAAACCTGGGTAACACTATGATTAATTTTATTATGGTTTTGATGGAAGTTATTTTAAAAAATATTTTTTTCATGTTTGAAGGGGAATTTTTCAGGCAAGTTGTTGGTGTAGCCATGGGCAATAGTTGTGCCCCTCTTTTTGCCAACTTAGTCATGTATAAATGGGAGACTAAATTTATTTTTCGGAGTATATTTTCAGACAAGTGGTTAGTCTACCTTAGGTTTTTAGATGATTTATTTATTTTATGGAAGAAAGATGGTCTTCATGAATTTTTTATGGAATTTTTAAATGGTAAATGTGAGTATTTTAAATTTACTGGTTCCTTTGGGCTTTCCAATATTAATTATTTAGATGTATTTTTGTATAAAGATCCAGCTAAAGGTTGTTTTCAGTCTTGTATTTATAGGAAACCGACATTTTCTAATGACTATTTGGCCTTTTCTAGTTGTCATCCCTATTATGTTAAGAGGATTATTGTGAAGGGTCAAATGGTTCGAGTTGTGAGAATGTGCTCTGATATTGATTCTGTGACTTCTGAAACGGATAAATTGGTAGATATGTTTAAAGTGAGGGGTTATCCCTTGAAGTTTGTGAAAGATATTAAGGAACAAGTTGTTAACAAATGGGGTTTGAGATTTAAACCACTACTTGGTACTACTGATATCACCCCTGTAGTTGAGAACAATAATAGCTTGGATTACACTAAATCTATGATGTTGATTGAGGGTGAAACATCTGTCTTTGTTAAAAGCACTATTATTAACAATTGGAATATGTTTAAGTGTAATCAAGACTTATGGACAATTGTTGGCAACAAACCCTCTTTCACTTATAAGGTAAATAGGAATTTAAAAAGTCTACTGGATAACCATGGGCAGGTAAAGAAAATTAATAATAGGGGGACTACTAAGTGTGGTGCCTGTGAGTATTGTAAATATATTATTTGTACCCCTTCGGTGTTACTGGGACCCTATAATATCGAGGTATGGTTCAGGATAGGGACTTGCAAAACTTCTGGAGTTGTGTATTTAGCAGTATGCCAGTTATGTAAACAATATTATGTGGGAAAGACGGAAAGGAAGTTATGTAGGAGAATCTATGAGCACCTATACAACATTTCCAAGCATGACGAAAATAATGCATTATTTAAACACATTAAATCTTTTCCTGAACATTTTTTTCAGTTTGTTGTGAAGTTGTTGTTTAATGTTTATACCTGTATTAGAGAATATATGAGGGAATGGGGAATAAATATTTATCGGGAAAATTAGTGATTTATCTCTACTGAGTTTGTAGTTTGCCAGGTTAGAAAAGGTGCTAATGGAGGATAGGATTTTAATCGGGTCAGAACTGGGGAGCATAAAATAAATGTTTAAGTCGTCTGCGTATGCAGAGAAATAAAGTTTAGTGTTAAAGATACTAGGTGTGTGATGAAATGTTTTCTGTTTGATTAAAAGGAATAACGGTTCAATGTAAAGATTGAATAGTAATGGGGAGAGGGGGCAGCCTAGCCTGGCACCATTGAGAATTTTAATTCTGTTAGATATCGGTTTATTTATTTGTAAAATAGTGTATGCACTAGAATATAGGGTTTTGATCATGTTAATAAATGAGTTTGGTATGTTGTAAAAAGGGAGACTATTGAATAGGAATTCTGTGCTAATATGATCGAAGGCCTTGGATGCACCAATAGCTAGAGCATAAAGGTGGGGGGGGGGGGGGTATTTAGAGAAGAAAGAGAAATCATAGCTTCTAAAGATAGGGTGTGATCAACTGTTTTTCTGCCCATGATGAAACCAGATTGTTCAGGTGAAACAATAGTAGAGATAACTACCTTCAGTCTATTAGCTAGAATTGTGGCCAAAATCTTCATATCAATATTAACAATAGAAATGGGTCTATAATCCCAGGGGTGTTTGGGGTCAGCATTATGTTTTTGAATAAAGATAGTTCTAGAGGCATTCAGGTGTATGTCCTTAAAACCAAAGGAGGTAATATTGTTAAACAAGAGAAGCAAGGCTTTAGAAATTTTGGAAGTAAATGATTTATAAAATTCGGCCGTAAATCCATCTGGCCCAGGTGATTTATTAGGTTTAAGACTATTAATAGCCACAATGATTTCTTGCTTTGAAATTTCTCTGTCTAGAAGTTTATTTTGATTCTCAGTCAGTTTAGGGAAGGTTAAATTGTTAAAAAAAAGTTGTAACTCTTCTTTATTAGGAGAATTTTCAATAAGACCGTACAGCTGAGTGTATAAGTATTCAAATAATCTAATAATCTCAGTAGTTTTCTGATAATCCTTCCCCTCATAGGAAATTTTGGATATAAAGGGAGATGATCTATTCAGGTTTACCACTCTGGCCAGAAATTTAATGGGGAATTGAGCCAAATCTGAGTAATTAGCCAAGGATTTAATCTCATGGAAGTTAAGGTTCTCCTCTTGCAAAGATAAAAGTTCCTTTTGTAACAGAATCATTTGTTTCTCCAAATCAGGAGAGTGTTTTTGCTGAATTTCGGTTTCCATCTTATGGAGTTTAAAGGTTATATCTAATTCCTTTTTGTTGAATAGTTTCTTATAGTATGAGGCTTTATTTATAAGAAAACCTCTGATCATAGCCTTGGTTGCAGCCTAAGAGCAGTCCAAAGGAGTCTACATGGAGCTACTGAATTGGAGAAACTGGTCAAGATAAGACTCAACTTGTGAGAAAATCTCTTCCTTCTTAAGAAGGTTAGGGTTTACATGCCAACAAATAGCTATGTTCTTTGAGGATCTTGTATCCTGCCATTGAATAGAGAGAGAAATGTGGTAACTCATTCTATAAGCTGGGGATACACTGAGTCAGGAAGCTATGCCTCCAGTGAGTCTCATTTACCCATTGGTGCAAATCTAGGTCCTTAGTATGAGTGTTTTTACAGCCATTGGTTTTGTGAAAAAAATGGGTGGTCAAATAAGATTGGCCTTTCAAGAATCAAAAAGGAAAAGTACTACATACAGGACCCTAATCACAAACTGACAGTGATCTTGCCTGCTAACATAGTTTGGAGGAACAAAGGGACCCTGCTCATAGAGGAAATGCATGACGTTGCCACTGCCAGAAGTGAACTACATGGCTGATGAGTGGCCATCTCCAATGTCAAGAGATGTCAGCACAAGGATAATGCTCACAGTGCTGTAATAGTATCAGTAATACCACCCAGTTACATGATGTGGGGCGAGCAGAAGATCCTAGTTGTATTAAAATAATAATGTCACATCTGCAATCATGCCTGACAATGCAGCACACTGAGGCAAGGAAGACCTGCCTATACCGGAATAATCAATGAATGTCACTGACTGCTTGTTATCATTGTCATTACCACAGTTCAGTATTTTATGAATTTGCCTGTACTTCAGAAATCAGGTGATATTAGTAATCCTGCATAGTGATGCATCATAATGATAAAGGTGATGTCAGTATGCTTATTTTATATTAATCAAAGTGCCTAATAACATAAGACAGTGGAATAGGGAACTTGTCTACAAAAAAGTAATCATGTAATATCAGTAATATTGTCAAATTTCATAATATAGTAGAATACAGGACTGGAAAGATGTAATAATAAAGCAATGTAAGTGACCACATGGTCTACCATTAATATTTTAATGGTTATTTTGTCCTTTACTGTTTATTATGTCTTTTCTCCTGATGACCACAAAGAGCAATAAGTGCCTGGAATGCTGCAGCACCGTTATTTCTGGGTCAACTAACATTATGCATGTAATTATTTATTTATTTTTTGGATAAGACATAAAAAAATATTTAAGTAATTTTTAGTGGATTTGGAGGCTTTTTAACTTTTTATCACCCATGTGTTTGTTCAGTTATTATTTACTTATTGTTCTATAGCTGTGAAATGTTTAGTGTTTTATTCTATAGCATTTCTGACTAGTGTGTGTGTGTGTGTGTGTGTGTGTGTGTGTGTGTGTGTGTGTGTGTGTGTGTGTGTGTGTGTCAACCTGGGTGCATGCATGAATGTGACTGTACATATCTGTGTGTGAGTGCACATTTGTGTGAATGAATGTGTTAGAGTCATTTCTTTATATTTCCACGAAGTAGTAGCACTGTGTTATTGAGTGGTTAACCAGTTGGTCAGTCTATGAAATAAGCTTTTGTAACATTAGTTTCAGCGTAGACATTGTAGGCCTTGGTGGACAGTTGCAATCAATGCTTGTGGCTAGATGTATCATGCTTCAAACTACAAAGGTGAGCCATTTGGAGTTACATTCTGGTGATGTTTTTGCTAAGTTTTTTTATAAAGAATGTACGGGACAGATGGGTTAACTTATTTTTATCTGTTTTCCTATTTTTTTTTTCATTCTATCAGCTCAGGCTACAGTTATTTGGTTTAAGTCTTTAGAAGTATGCATTTTGATTCAAAAATGTTACCACCAGCTGTAAGCCTTTTTTACTACTGGTAGTATCCATTTTTGATTCAGAGGCTGTCCAAACACAATGCTTACCTCAATGAGTTGCAGCACCACAATGATCTATCTCTCTGGGTTACTGCAAATACAAAATGAGTCATTTTAAGGGAAAGCCATGTGATAATTACCCATGTATACTCCCCAGAAATGCCTGTTATTCAAATAAACTCTCAGATGTATAAATCCTTAACACCAGCTGCATTAGTTAACTTGACCAAATGTTTGCAGTCAACCATTACTCTTAATTAGAGACAGCATGTTAGAAGTAAGTATTAGAAAGTTTAGCGATTAGGTAGTTTTGACAAATGTGCAGTCATGTGTGTATGTGTAGCCGCATGTGTGAGTGTATGTTAAGGTATGAATGGTGTTAAGGTCAACGTGTGTGTGTGTGTGTGTGTGTGTGTGTGTGTGTGTGTGTGTGTGTGTGTGTGTGTGTGTTCATGTGTGTGTGTGTGTGTGTGTGTGTGTGTGTGTGTGTGTGTGTGTGTGTGTGTGTGTGTGTGTGTGTGTGTGTGTGTGTGTGTGTGTGTGTGTGTGAGTGTGCCTGAGGATTGCAAAGGGAGGGTGAGTTAGTGGATAGATAGGGTTGGTTGGTGTGTGTGTGTGTGTGTGTGTATGTGTGTGTGTGTGTGTGTGTGTGTGTGTGTGTGTGTGTGTGTGTGTGTGTGTGTGTGTGTGTGTGTGTGTGTGTGTGTGCACATGAGTGCACATGTGTGTTCATGTGTGCGTGCTTGCATAAGACCCCATGTGTATATGTGTGGGTGTGTGGCTACCAAAATTTAACTCCTCTTGACTACCCTGCAATACTGTGGTGGGTGGCACTAGACACTAGAAACTGCCAAATATAGCCTCAAAACACTTCAAAATGTAATAGAAGACCATGTTATGCATCACGAAAGACATACAAGCGAACACTAAACACCAGAAACAATCTTGAAAAAGACCCTAATCCACTTACAAATTGAATAAAACATAGGTTTTGGAGTGCAAGGCATGAAATACTAATAAGCGTGAAACTTTAATTTCTGGCATTATTGACTGACTGTCATGGCCTGTGATGTACACGGGCCATGATCAAAACTTTCAGCCAAAGCTGGGCCAAACACTAGATGATACCTTGGAGTCTTTTTAAATATTACTGTAATCCACTTAAAAAGTTAATAGAGTAACAGGCATTGCATCATGATGGATTTCTGAACAATGATAAGAATGAAACTCTAACTGGCATTATTGATTGAATCATTTGTAATTCACAACAGAGAGTGACAAATTGGGGACTTTCTGCAAACTCGGGTTCAGGTAAGAGTGTGATGTTTGTGCATGCATGCGTGTGTGTGTGTGTGTGTGTGTGTGTGTGTGTGTGTGTGTGTGTGTGTGTGTGTGTGTGGGCATGTTTGGATGTGTGTATGGTGGAATGAAGCAGAAAAGGATGTGTTATCACTTATAGTAATCACTGAGTGATTAAGACACATGCAAATTAGCTGATAATGAGGTCTTTCCACATTGCAGCTAATGTGCCCCTGAATAGGTATATTCTGTGATTGTGCTAAAAGGCTCTTTTTGCCACAGCCTTACCTCTCGCTGATGGGTATGTTTCTGAATGTTATGCTCTATGTGTATTTTCCTTCCTCTTAACTGTTTTTTTTTTTCTATTTTTCTATTCTTTGTTTCCTTTACTAGATTTATGGTCAGTTATTTTGTTTAAGTCAGTGTGTTTGTTGTGTGTTTGCTATTATTATTCCCTCTTTGTGATTATTGCCATAATATTATATTTTGCTAAAGGTCACTTCAATGATGTTTCTTTCAAATTTGCTAAAGAAAGATGAAAAGCAAATACTTGTTTTATTGTGCAGCTCCACTGTGTCTGTGTTGTTTCTCAAGCCATCTTCGGACCCTTCTAACTAATCACTATTATCTTCTCTCTCCAGTGCACCTTCACAAAACATTTCTAGTGCTCTGCAAGCTGATGTTCAGCAATTACAAATGCTAATTTATCCTGACATGAGTCACTACAGTTAAGTGTGCAACAGCTTCATTAGACAAATCTGCTGTAACATAAATGCAAGTTTATGTTTAACTTCCTTTTGATTTATTTACATGTACTGAGAAAATGACATACCCCCAATCTGTAGAGCATGGAGTAAGATTTCCAGAAAGATAGACTATAGAGTGGCTGTCTGAATGATGGACATATCACCTGCGCATTGCTTTACCATTCTTTTTTTAAAATATCTTTATTGAAATATGACTTGTAATATAGGCAAACATACATTTATATAGAAGAAAATAAACCATATTAACTTGTTCACAGTTGCAAAAATTATACATCACATGTATTCTTTTGTACAATACAGTCAACATTATATAAATTTATCAATTCCTGCCTTCCCTCTCTCCTCATTCCTCCTCCACAACATTATTCTACATGTATTCTTCCCACAATTTTCATTTTTTTCTGTAATTTGCTCCTATCCTTTTCTAAAGATCCAATTTCCAGGTCTTTTATCTCTGTTACAGTATCCAGTACTTCAAGTTGGTTTACACTTTGATTTCCATTTTCTAGCTCTTGGTCTTTGGCACCACAGGAATTAAAATTAACAAAACCTTATTATGTCTAGGTAATTGCTGTATCTCAGTTCTTTCCACGTTTTTAGACCAGTAGCTACACAGACAAGGGCTAAAGATGGAGGTGTCTCAATATACATCAGCAGCAAGCATGGCTCTGGAGTGGTCAAACAGGATAACATGCTGTAGCTCCTCCACATGCATATCACCATATGCAAAATCCCATACCATATCTTAGCCAGCTATTGGTCATCTTCCATGTCCCAAGAAGCTCACAATGCATACCTGGTCCTACTGGAGACACTTGCCATCCCACCTAACAGCATAGTCATGGGAGACTTTAATTACCCCCTCTATAGACTGGCAATCCTACACAGCTTCAAATCTACAGGCACAGGGATTCCTGGACTTTGAAAATGCAAACACCCTAGACAAAAAAGTGAGTGTGCATACTACAGGTTCCAACATACTGGACTTCCTGCTCACAAATATGGGAGAACACTGGCAACCACAATCTGTCATCCTCCCTCTTATGGTCCGACTATAAAGTTGTTTCCTTTGAAATCATAATCAACTCACTAACCCCCATTACAACAAGTAACAGTTAAGAACTATTCCAAAGCAAATTACCTGTTATTAAGTGATGGTTTGTCAAAATTCAGAACCCCTCCCAGGAACACACCAGCCCTATGCTGAATTGCTCTCAGAAACTCTGTATAACCATGTCAGTAGCTATATAGAGGCTGCTGTACCTACCAGAAGTAAACCCAGAACTATCCCCTAAAACAAACTGCCCTGGTGGCATCCCAGATTAAACAGGATATACAACAAAGGGAAAAAAAGTTATGGCAAAAATCATGGAGAGTAATTCCCATAAAGATGAAATCTCTCACATCAAATTAGTTAAGATATCCTCCCAAGTGACAGATAAACATAAGACCTTCTACAGCTATGTCACACACCTCAAGAGCAGCATACAGCAATGTGCTGAACTGGTGGTTAGTGGTGCCACATTCACTGAGTCTGGCAATATGTCAAACCTGTTAGTGGACAAATTCAATTCTAACTTTACCCCCTTCTCACCTTGACTATCCCATAGTAATACCCTCAGACATAACCCCTCCAGCTATAACCAGGAAGCATGTACTGGCTGCACTAAAGCCAAGAAGATGGCCTCAGTGAGCCCCTATAACACCCCAAGATGCATCTTGAATAGTCTAATATATGACTAATCAGGAACCCTGGAGTCATTATTTAAGTAATGTCTTAAAACAGGCTTTGTGCACTTGAATGGAGGACTGCGACTGTCATCCACTTTCATAAGGGAGAAGCTTCAACAGATCATGGAAACAGCACCCTTAATAGTCTGACTAGTCTTATTTTCAAAGCCATATAAAGAATTATCATTATAATATCAACAAGGACATAGAAGACCTCCAGGCACTGGATCCATCACAGTTTAACTTTGTCAAAGGAAGGCCAAGCTTACTAAATCTTATGGACTTATTTGAAAAAGTCACTAAGGCAATGGATGAGGGGAAAACAGTGCATATTGCCTACATGATCCTGGGAACTGTCTGCATACTGACAGAACTAGGTATAAACCCTTTTATAGCACACCGGATAGCTCACTGATAGGATCTAGTAGGTTAGAATTGGTAAGACTACCACCACAAAGAGACCGGTCACCAGTGGAGTCCCCTGGGCACTGTGCTAGGCCCACTTTCCTTTGGCATCTAATTCTCGGATATCATAGCCATTGTCAAAGACATCTGGCTAACCAAGTTTGCTGATTATTGCAAACTGAGAGCAGTCATTGAATCCCGCCAAGATTAGAACACCCTTTAGGAAGGTATAATACAGACAAATGCTTGGTGCCAAAGCCATGCTTAAAACTCAATACCAATAAATGCATTATAGTACCTTTTGGAAAGTCTGTCATCCCGGGTAACTATATCATCAATAAAACACTCTTAAAAGTTGATTCACTAGTCAGAGATTTGGAAACTCTTGTAAATAGTAACCTAGCCTTCAACAGATATGTGTTCAAGGTAGTACGAAAGTCTTTCAGGACATAACATTAAGGTCCAGAGAGGTCATCATGCCACTGTACTCAGACCTCATCAGGCTCATCATAAAGTGTAATGCCCCAGTCAGTAAGTACCTGACCAGACATATTAAGCAATTGGAACATTCAAATTCACAAAGGTTCCTTACAAAAAGAATACAGGGGAAAAACACAATGTCCTTAGCTGATTGTCTCTTTATTTGGTGTCATACAGACGTCTGAAAAGTGATTTTTGCCTGGCATACAAAGTATTCCTGGATGCTGTTTTGATTAACCTTTTGCACATCCACAAAGCAAACAACATCAGAACTACTATAGTAAAAGACCTAAATTTTACTTGCAACATAAATAGGACATGTTGGAGAGACAGATATGTTTCTCAGACAATTTCCATTCTCTGGAAAAGGCTTCTCAATCCTATCCCTATTTAAGTGCAACTTGGGCCAGTGGATGAGTAATCAGAAATTCACCCCTGGTCTGACTCCTATGTCTCTGATGGACAGAGGCAGTCAGTAAATCCCCCCTATAAATCAAATATAAATAATATTTTTGGGTCACATTTGGGTTACATGTCTAAGCTCTTAAGGGCCCTTGTGGTAATTAGCCTAGTATACACCTATGACCCAAAGAAACCTATAAACCTATGAATGCAATACAACCTTGGTGGTGAGTGAGACATGGACAGAAATAACTGGGCCCTAGTACTGTGTAGCCATTTTCAGCTACTAAAACTATCTTTAAATCTGGCCTCATACAAAGGAAGGGCCCCATCATTGGCAGTTACTGTCGGAAAACTAGAACATGGTAGCCATAACCTGGAAGTTATGTCACCTGAAATATGAAAGTGTGTACTCACTGACATGGTGATGTGGGGGGGGCACCAACTCTAACCTTTACATTTTACAATTTGTAAACCCTGCATGATCTGGAAAATCCCCTAGTTCTACTGGAGTCAGATTATCTCCTTACCCTTAGGCATACTTTGCCTGAAGGAATAAACCTACCTGAAAGTTTTTAAAATAAGATTGAGACCCATTGAATGACAGAAACAAAGATGGATGCCCTACATAGCTAAAATGAAGAAAAATACTTAATCAGAATCCATAGATGGCAACAAACCAGCAAAAATGTATTTGATGGAGAGGTGGCAATCTGTGCAATATACTGATGAAGAATGAAAACAGAAATCATGTGCTTGAATCATAGACATGTTAGTCTATAGATGTAGGACACTATTCCTGATTGCAGACAGAAATGGGATTTTCATGGTATGTGTTGGAGTACATTTCTAGCACCTAGTGCCAGTACTTTATCAGGATCCATAAATGAACCAATTACTGATGTGAATGTAGTGATAATCTCTCTTATTCAATTGCTCCTGCATTGTCTTTGGCTCTTGATATGGCATCTAAGCCTCTAATTCCTAAAAAAAAAAAAAACAGGAAGTTTGCTATGAGAAAGTCTTATCAAAGTAAAACAGATGATGTTATTGGTATAATGACAGTAGGTTAGTTCCATTACAGGAAGTTATCTATAATCTGCTCGGTTACCTGTCTTTCTTGGTGAACCCTGGTCTTCCTTACTTTTGCATAAAAGTCCATTTCCACCATTATCTTCTCTTTCACACATTTTGCCCCATGGCACAGTTGTTTCTGATAGCCTTTTTCAATCACAGATTTTCTAAGAAAATAGTTCTACCTTCTTGTGATTTGAACTTTATGTTTTGGGAAGAAGAATAAATCCTCCATTTCACTTTGTGATTCCTTTGTCTTAATTCCTGCAAGACTGTTCTTTTCTTAGTAACAACATTAGTATGAGAATTTCAAAATTGCAGGCCTTTGCATGATCCAATGTTTATACCATTTTTCATATGCACGGAGTAGCCTTTTCTCCTAACCCTTCTGTTATGTCTAAGGTTAGATCAGACATTCTGCAAATATACCGATCCAGATTTATTTTTTTTACTTTCTTCATCCACAAAATCTGGATGTCTGCATACAGCCCATTATAGATTGTAGCAGGTTATTACTTATATACCCAGAATAAATGGAGATCCGATAACTTTTTGTCTCTTTCCCTCTAGTGAAAACAGTAGTCCCTGTACAAAGATAACTTCAAATGGGATTGCTGGTTAAATTTCCTCTTATGAAGGTCCCTTAGCAGAATCTTTGCAATGACTCATTTGAGGTCATCCCACAGGTTGTGCTGCTTCCTCTGTAACTTCCTTTTGAGGGATTTCAGTGACAAATATTTATGAAGTAACAGCTTAGGTCAAAATTAAAAATATTTATATATTCAGCTTTTAACTTTAGCTTTCCAAGATATGACAAGATTTCAGTATAACAGTCATCCATGGAATTTTATCAGGTATCTCTACCTGCCTTGAGGTTCAAGCTTTTCATTTTACTCAGATTTAAAGTGGTGTCATAAAGATTTTAAAAAATGAAACACCATAACATAATTTTGCGAGACATTGAGAAGAGCAAAAGATAGCTGAATCTTTCCTTAGAATCACAGCATTATCTTCCTTGACTTATCCCATTTGAGGTTTTATAGTGTTTTCCAGAGGTATTTTTGTATAATTTCCAGTCATATGTTTTGGCCTGGTGTGCTTTTGCAGACAAATCCAGTGTGACTGAGGATACTGGATAAAATGAGTTGAGAGTAGAAGTTATCCTGTTCTGCAGCCTAAATGCTTAAGTATGAAAATAAGGAATGTGTATTCAGTGTGCCTAGTCAGCTGTGTTTGGTGATTACAGTATGTTCTAAGAAGTGCTACAGTCACTGTGCTTGTTTGTGCTGGGCCTGTGAGAGAGTTGACATGTGAGCTGCCCTGACTAACTGGCCCTTAACTCCACGTTACCTTGATGACATTTTTATTTTACTTAAAGGTGACAGAGCCATTAGTGACATGGTAGTCGACTACTTCAACAGCACCACAGACTTCCTAAAGTTTACATCTTCTTTTAGTATGGATTCTATAGCATACCTTGACATTTTATTAACTACAAATTCTTCACTTCAGAGGTATACAGCTAAGATACATAGAAAAAGCACATATTCTAATGCATTTTTGCATTATTCTAGCTGTCATCCTCAGCACCAGAAGTGAGCTGTAGTTAAGGGCCAGTTAGTCAGGGCAGCTCACATGTCAACTCTTGATGCCGACTTCATTGAAGAATGTTGTTTATTAAAAAATATGTTCATCCACTGAGGCTATCCTGAGAATCTGATTAATGAACTTATAGAAGAAGTGAGGTCCAAACAGAATAGGCAGTTATTTAAACCTTTATTAAATATTAATTCTACGAAAGTAGAAGTGATACAGCATAGTAGTGCAGTTAATGTTTCAATAGATGACATTAATACACCATGTGAACCTACGGGTCATGTTCCATCATTTATCACTACTTTCAGTATTAATAGTAAGTCTTGTTATGAAATTTTATGTAAAAATTGGGCTATCTTTAAAAGTGATTTCAGTATTTTCAATAAAGTTGGCGACAGACCAGTGGTCACGTATAGAAGGGCAAAAAATTTAAAGTCCCTTATCGAGCAACGCCAATGCACATACACAAAAACACTGGCTATGTTCAAGTGTCAGTCTTGTAACTACTGTCAATATGTTAGTGAATTTAGTAGATTTATTATTCACAACCATCAATACTTTTTGAAATGTCGAGTGAATTGCAATTCTAAAATGATAGTTTATCTAGCACAATGCCAGAATTGTTTATCGTTCTACATAGGGAAAACGGAGAGACGTCTCCATGACCGTTTGTATGAACATATTTATGCAATTCAGAAGAATAAACTCGACAATGCTCTGGCTAAGCATGTCAGTCTCAACCCGGACCACAAATTTAAATTTATGATAATAGATCAGATTCACGAAGATCCTAGGGGAGGCCCTACTCCATTAAAACTGGAAGAATTAGAACTTATGTGGCAAGTTAGATTAAATGCGTATAATACCCCTTGACTTAATGAATGCTGTTCTATTGTCAGTGTTTTAAAACTTAAAAGTTTATCAAGATAAGATGCATATATATACATATATACTTTTCACAGTTTTTATATTTTTTTACATTATATATATATTTTTTGTAGTATACATTAGTTGATATATATATATCTATCCTCAGTAGGTTATTTAATCAACATGTTGGACGGTTATATTTTTATTTTTATTTTTTATTTTGCAACAGCTGAAGGTGGTTTTAAGTACAAACATGTATAAAGAGCATTTAGGCAGTTTTGTTTTATATGCCTTTAAATGCTTTATTACCGTGGTGCAGTTTTTAATTGCTTAATTGATGTAGTGCTTGTGTAAGCAGCTCACCTTCTTCTTCTTTCGGCTTTTCCCGGTTAGGGGTTGCCACAGCGGATCACCTTGTCCGCACATTGAATGGCAGTGGAGTTTTACGGTGTCGAGTTGCCAGCCCGGCGCCCAACCTTCCACAGAAGGCACACTCACACGCACACCTAGGGCCAATTTAGAGTATCCAATCCACCTGCAGCATGTCTTTGGGATGTGGGAGGAAGGCGGAGCACCCGGAGGAAACCCACGCGACCACAGGGAGAACATGCAGACTCCGCACAGAAGGCACCCCAGCCGAGGATCGAACCGGAGAACCTCTTGCTGTGAGGCGGCAATGCTAACCACTGCACCACCGTGGCCGCCCAGTGTTAATTGGTATATATACTTGTGATTTGTGTAATCAGTTTGTCTGAAGAAGTTTGAGCACAGTCTCAAACGAAAAGCGCTTCACATTTTATCTGTATTAAAGAAGATTAACTTTCATCTGTTGGTGTTTGCTGCCTTGCTTCCCTCTACCTGTTTTCGTAAATGATAGAGGTGTAACTTTAATTTTGCAAAAGTTGTACAGGCATATAACACCCCGCCTGGATCATCTTTTTTGTGACTGTATATATATATATATATATATATATATATATATATATATATATATGGTTCTACCTGACATAATCGAAACCACACAACACCGACAACCACATCACCGACACCACATATTCGACAGTCCATAAACACGAAACCACACATAACCGACAACGAAATAACCGACGGTACACAAACACGAAACCCCATACAAAACAAAACACATCCCCATTCCACAAACCACACACACAACACAAGCACACCAAAATCCTTACAAGCCCACACTAAACCTTACCTAACCCTAAGGTCCGTCACTATCGACACTTACCTACCGCCCCTAACCCTAACTCACTTAACCCTAACCCTAACTCACTTAACCCGCCTATCGCTCCCTAACCCTAACTCACTTAACCCACCCTATCGCTCCCTAACCCTAACTCACTTAACCCACCCCTATCGCCTAACCCTAACTCACTTAACCCACCCCTATCGCCCCTAACCTAACTCACTTAACCCACCCCTATCCCCACAGACCGTCAATCTCCACACTTACCTGCCTCGCACCTAACGTCTAACAAGATACTCACACAGCCTTTCCCCATGTCGGCATCCTCGGCGTTGGTGTTGTCATCCGTCGTGTCGGTCTTCTGCATTGTCGATGTTCTGCAACCCGCGATTCGGTCTTCTTCGCTTCGATCTTCTGGAGCGATGTCGGTCTTCTCAGCTGTCGAAGTCAGGTAGAACCATATATATATATATATATATATATATATATATATATCCTCTAAGAGCAGAGGTAGCTACCACCACTAAGAAGGAGTAGCTATCCACTGAAACTTATTATAAGCCAGTGGTGGTGTTATGATAAAACCATCTGTAGCACAATGCATTCTATAAAGCATTCACTCCATAAGTGAAGCAGAAAATACAGAGATTTTTCAATGAACATGTTTATTATGGACTTATGTTTGTAAATGTCATATTCTGTATAAAATTGTAGTTCTGCATTGTAAAGAGAAAGCTCAAATTGCACTGCTTAGTATATCAAAATACAATTTGGTTGTGTTCTTTTCTAAAGTTCCATATTGTGCATGATTAAAAGAAAGATTAATTCAGTTCTGAACAACCTCAATTAAAATCTGTTAAATACGGATCATATCTATTCATATCATCTTACAGTAACATTGCTAGCCTAACAGTTGTCTCATTTTCATGGAAGAGAATGTTCTGTAACACTTGTGGGACAGTCCCTTGCTTAACTAAGATTTTGTAAATTCTGTTTCATTTTTCATAGACCATACCATAAAAGAGCAGTTGCACAGCTTTTGCGTCTCCTGTAGACTCAACAGAAAGATGTTCAGCTATGTATTTTAATGAAACTGCTTTATGTTTTTTTTTTTTAGCTGGAGACTTCCCATTTTTGCATTTCAGCACTTTGGTTTTGCAACTTCCTAGATCACAAAAATACATAGCCATGAACCATTCACATGATGACCACAACCGCCTTTACCCACCAGTTCCACGTCTTTAGGAAGTTACCTCATCAGAGAATAAACTCCACCAGCAAGCAATTTTGAGAATGAGCACTTTCACAATCGTGCTACCTTGGAGTTCATTCATAAAAAAGCAGAAATGAGCTATATTTTAGAAACATTAAAAACAGCACAGTTAATATAGCACACAGTACAAATGACTTTGCAGTATTTCTCTCTTGCATAGTATGGTGGGAAGGACAGGGGAGAGGTGACTTTCTTGACTGATAAATAATAACGGTTTGTTATCAGCCCTTGATCAGCTATCATGTTTCAACAGACCACAGTTTTTTTTAGAGTTCTTAACATTTACTGGAATTAGGGAACTTAATTACACTCATTATGTGCCAGTCCAGGGTGTTAACCAATGCAATCACCTCAGATGTGAAACATATTCTTTATCTTTCTGTGATACAACTGGCAATTACAAAACAGGCATTGCTTTGCTTAATTTGTTAAGTATGGATATTAAAAGCAAACTTAAAAATCACTATAAAGATGCTTGCAGAAACTGATCACATATACATAATTATATTAACTAGCAAAGAAAAGACATGTAAGCATGGTAACTACAGGACTGCAATAAGCGGCATGAGCACAACAAAAGACTGCACAAACGTCACTGCCTCTCATGCATTTGCGTGAAATCCAGCTATGAAGTGATAACCCATACCCCCTCAGACTCTGTACACAGCAAGGCAACTGGCATTTCAGAACTAAGTATTGTTTTTTGTGAACTTGTCAGGCAGTGAGGAGTCTCATTGCCAAACAGCCCAGAGTCCCCTTTCCATTACAAAACTGCTGATGTCATATCAATGGGACTGGTCAGACAATCTGCTATAAAGGGAAGTCTGCACACAGGCTATTCAGTCACTGGACAAGGCTATAATGTAAAGCAGAAGGTGGGACAGGAATAATAATGCCTGTCGCCTGAAGACAGAGATAATGGAAAATGAATCAGCAAGTAACCAGTGGAGACAGACACACATGCATGTGTGTGTTTGAAAATAGAAAACTCAACACATTAAGCTTCAAAACATCAAGAAAAATTGCCTGAAACTCAAAAAAAAAAAAAAAACGCCAAACACTATTTTTTTGCAGGGGGACAAGCAAGCTCTCCTGCACCCCCACACCCCTCCAAATTATATATAATAATTCCAAGATTGCACTACAGTGGGGAAAGGGCAAATTCTCCATTCATCACTGTTCCTCAATTTTTCACAGAAAAAAGTCAGCAATATGCAATGTTAGTTTTAATCACATTTACCAGCTTTCTTTTCTCTTCAAACAAGCTAGCATTCAACCACCTAAACGGGCTTTGTCCATTTAAATGAAAGGATATACAATCAACATATGTTTGGTCCACACCATTTGGTCCAAGCGAATAGATCATCAACATCTGTGCTTTAGCAACAATGCCTGGGTAGGGAAATATGTCCTTTCCCCAGAGATTGTGTGACCTCAGAATTATTATGTATAATTAGCAAGTGGTGTGGGCTTGTCTCCCTGCAAAAACACTTGCTTTCATTTTTGCTCACTCCAGGGTTAATCTTCAGAACATGAGCAGCTGCAGTTGACATTCTGTTTTTCACTGAGTTGATGATGACATGATGAATGTCAATCTTGTGACCATTTGGAATAGAGTACTACACCTATATGTATATGTAAATATAAATTAGAGCATTTAAGCAGCCAGCTAGTCAAGACCATATTGACTGTTGTCAATTTATCAAGTATTCCACTTATTGGCATGTGCTATTATCAAGGCTGTCTTTATCGATAATTGTGTATGTATGTGTTATTTTATATGATTTGTATGTCTGTCAGGACAGGTTCCATCAGCCTCATAACCTTGTTGTTGAAATATGTTAGAAAATAGTAGGAAATAGTAGATGCAGATTGTGTGCATGTAGAGAAGCACTTTTTCTTATAATCACTTCCAGCGTTTTGCCTGAGAGCATGCTGGTAGTGATTCATTGTTTTGAGGATTTTCTTCTGTTTCTCTGGCCATGTGATAAAGGATTTAGTATAAATGAGTTTGGAGTTTGTGGGAGACATAGCCCTCCCCAAATAAAAGCATACTAGTCACTCAACCGCTGTTAGGGTTGTTGTGGTTTACTTGGTACTGTTGTGTATAGCTTGTGTGTGTGAGTGCCAGCTGTCCAGTGAGCTGGTTTCTTTGTGTAGTTTAAAATGTTTGCAATTAATGCAGTTGTTGATGGACTTTTTCAATAACATGCTGGTTGATGATAGGAACGTTCACTACCTTTACTATATGGATAGAGAGACAGATAGATATAAAAATTGATAGACAGATAGATAGACAGATAGATAGACAGATAGATAGATAGATAGATAGATAGATAGATAGATAGATAGATAGATAGATAGATAGATAGATAGATAGATAGATGGATGAAATAAAAACTCATACATCCCACTGAAAATATCAAATATTTTATTTGTATATACTCTAACCTCTTCAAGCAAACATGCATATTCAGTCCATGTTATGAAGAATATGTGTAACTTACTTGCATGATCGATTATCCATGAAAACATAGCAGCAAATATGGACGATGCAGTGGTGCACTGGTTGTGTTGTCACCTCACAGAAAGAGGTCTCTGTTTCGATTCTCAGCTGGTGTGCCTTCTGTGCAGAGTCTGCATGTCCTCTCTGTATTTGTGTGGGTTTCCTCTGGGTACTCTGGTTTTCTCCCACATCATAAAGACATGCGTCTGGAGTGTTTCTCCCCGAGCCTCCACTGAAAATTAGCTTTGTTCCAAGTCAGACTTACTTGGTAAGCAAATAATAAATAAATAAATATGGTGCACCAGACAAATTCACTTTAGCCACTATTCATTATCCAACAAAAATGGACTAAACTACTACTAAAACACAGAAAACTCCCCCAAATTAACAAAACTAATGAAAGAGCTTAAAAAGCAATCTACATACATAAACTGTAATCCATGGTAAGGCTAGGCACCCAATGGTGTCAACCTCGGCTCTAGATGATTGTAATGTTGAAGTAACACCCCAACCTCATGTGCAAAAATTGGAAAACAGGGTTATAGATAGATGGATGGAGTCGTAAACTGTAATCTTAATAAAAAATAAAGTAATTTAAATAAAAATAAAGTAATCTCTATAAAAAATAAACAATCTTAAGAACAAATGATGTCAGATAACACAGAGAAACTAAAGTTATTTCCTAACATTTAGCTCAAAAGTAACAAAAAAAAACACATTTAAATTCAAGAAAACATAAAAAATACCTACAGCCATAGAATGTCACACATAGTGGCCACTAAAATGTAAAAAAATGAACTTATTCCATTATTATACACACACAAACATATCAGCAAAAAACTAACCCTTCCAACAAAATATGCATTAAAGCATTTGAAATGTACTAAAATAAATCAATAAATGTAAGTATTATAAAATCACACCACTTAAGGAAAAAAAAAACATTCAAACTAAGTTTTTAAACCTAAAAATGAAAAAAAGTAACAATTCTGAAAGTTAAAATGTAGGATCTGTTGTATCGATGTCTATCAACAAAGCCAACTTGAAACATGTTTCTTATCTTTGGAATTTCTGACATTTGGCTGACGACTGGATGACAATGCAAACATGCCGACAGACATATTAGATGACATGCACCTCTTCTGTGCTGATCAACAGTAATAAGAGGACACAAGGGGGCTGGTAGAGGATGAGGAGTGCATGTATTCTTGGGGAAATAGCAAGCATGGCAACACAGGGGAGGCAAATGTTACAGGGACTTAAATGATGCAGCAGTGCTGCAGAAGCACAGGTTTGTAGGTGTTGCAATTGGGTACAGCTAACTCTGTTGGTGTTTGATGGTGTATAATGTACTGCTTAGCACTATGCCATGTGTTGGTACAGCCTACAATGGTGACTAACACCATAAATTCAAGGATCTGTAAATTCAGCTCTGCATTAGGGTGAAACCTCACTTGGTGTAACTTTTCTTTTCTGCTTCGTCTTTGTCTGCACAGTGGGGACCAACAAACAGTGAGCTTCCTTCATGTCATCTGCCATCTGCCTCCACGGTGCACTTTTTGCTGTCAAGCACTACAGTAGGGGTATATTTTAGCTGATGAGTTGGTCAATGATTTTGTTTCCTCAGACAGAAATGTGTCAGCCAGTTGTCCATCAAGCAGTTCTTCTGACAGCCAAACATCAAAATGTTTATCTTTATCTAATGCAGTGTACAGTAAAATGCAGGGATCATTTGTTTGCCTGAAACATTTGTGCTTGAATCAGAGAAAGCTAAATAATGTTTCCAAGTAGACATTTTCTGTTTGTTTTCTTTACATCATGGTGACTGTGTTACAGCTTATGTGGGGGTGTCTAGACCCCCGCATAAAACACTAACATGTGGATGAAAGGCCATTAATTACATTCTGATTACAATTTAGCACATTCTTGGTAAAATACTTACCAGTTATCACCTATTGTCACTTTTACATGTGGCGCTGGATTATCCTGGCATCAGGTAACAGTGCTAGAATAAAAGCCAAAATAATGTAGTTTTCTCGCATTTCATTTTCAGTTTAAAATCAAACATACTCATGAATGCCTACAAATCATGCTAAGCTCTCATGCACTATGTGCAGCAAGGGCCGATCTGTTTGCAGTTCAGGAAATAGTCATGCACTTCACATCCTACTGCAAAACAAGGGTCAGCAGCCAGATATGGTAATGAGTGCATAAATAGCCAAGGGACATGCTGATGAAGCAAAAAACTTGTTGGAGCAATTCAGAAACATATAAAATGAGCACAAACACATCTCGCTTACTTTAGCTCTGAATTCAAAGACATGCTGGTATACATCCACAAGAAAACTTTGAAAAATGTTAGGGATTGATGCAGCTCTGCTGTTGTGGCTGGTACCAGACCTCAGCCTAACACAAGTAAGGTGTTCACACCATGTTTGACCAACCATGGACTACATGAAATAGAAGCAACAGATCACTACAGGGTAGACAGGGATGCTATAGAACAGGCATGGGCAAACTACGGCCCGGGGGCCACATGCGGCCCGTTAAACGTTTTGATTCGGCCCGCCACCTCCCAATCGTCATTTCCGATTTTTCGTCTTTTTTTTTAGACTTTTTCATTTTTCGTGGTTTTGGAGCTGATGTCATCACGTGCGCGATGATGTCAGCTCCATCAGCCTGTCGGAATTAAGATCAAGGGACATGCGGGAGCACGTCTGTTTGAATAATGGGACTGCCCGCCATTTTGGATTTAAGCTCAATGGACTTTTACACCATAAAACTGCAGAGTTTTCCAGGCAGAATGGGAGTTGCTGCACAGCTTGCGTTGAAGTTTTCTTTAAGGTAGATCAGAGAGAGAAAGTGAGTGAATGCAGGTTTGAAAGGTGAAGAGTGTGTGTGTGTGAGCGATCGGAGAGAAAAAGTGAGTGAATGCAGATTTGAAAGGTAAAGTGTGTGTGTGTGTGTGTGTGTGTGTGTGTGTGTGTGTGTGTGTGTGTGTGTGTGTGTGTGTGTGTGTATGCGATCGGAGAAAGTGAGTGAATGCAGGTTTGAAAGGTGAAGTGTGTGTGTGTGTGTATGCGATCAGAGAGAGAAAGTGAGTGAATGCAGGTTTGAAAGGTGAAGAGTGTGTGTGTGTGAGCGATCGGAGAGAAAAAGTGAGTGAATGCAGATTTGAAAGGTAAAGTGTGTGTGTGTGTGTGTGTGTGTGTGTGTGTGTGTGTGTGTGTGTGTGTGTGTGTGTGTGTGTGTATGCAATCGGAGAAAGTGAGTGAATGCAGGTTTGAAAGGAGAAGTGTGTGTGTGTGTGTGTGTGTATGCGATCGGAGAGAGAAAGTGAGTGAATGCAGGTTTGAAGGGTGAAGTGTGTGTGTGTATGTATGTGTGTGTGTATGCGATTGGAGAGAGAAAGTGAGTGAAATTAGTGAATGCAGATTTGAAAGGTGAAGAGTGTGTGTGTGTGAGCGATCTGCTTCATTATCTATTCTCTTGCCTTATCCTTCAAAAAAAAAGAAATGATCTGACTGCTTAAAATAAGTAAAATGTGCATTCCCTCCACATCACTAGGCACTCCATTGAATATTTGTACTTTTAGTGTGTTCCCAACAGTTGGGTTGTCACACTGAACTGCACTATAGTTTGGTTGCTTTGCTTGCTTAATATTCATCACAGACTCAGCCTCCCATTCTTTATCAGCCCCTTCCCACAAGAAATGTCTTTCTTTCAACTTTGGACATTTCCTTCCTGCTCATGTTGGTTCTTTAAAGTATACTACTGTAGTTTTCCTTTCATTTGTACAACTGCATTGTACTCCAGTCCAGATGCAAATGTACATTAAATGCACAGACCCCAAATCTGTCCCCTGACAGCTATAGTTATACAGCATGTTTATGAAAAGTTCTCCAGGCATGTCTAGTGTAATGCAGTTCAAATAAAGTGAAATATGCTGTACATTTATGAGATTTAAATTTTTTTTTTATTTATGTGGTTATGGATTACTTTTCTGTCACAGCAATGGAACAGCATATGATGAGAAATCAAGTCCTGTTTATTAAAGTGAATGTCAGGGATTTCTGTAGTGAGACTGAAGAAGAGGGAGGAAGCAAATACCTTAATTTGAATTATTGCATTTTTATATAACCCATTAAACAATCAAGATCTGAAAAATTACACATTGAAATAAAGAAATTTAAGTCTTCAGTTTAAACACATTTTTAATCATAACACTGAAAGATGCATTGCAATAACTCAAACTGCATGTTGAGCTAGTTATGACTCCCAAATGTAGATGTAATTGCAAGTAATGAGACCTCCTAGTGATTTAATAGCAAAACAATTTGTACAGGTATACATATGCATACTGTTCGGCTGTCAAGTCAAGAGGAGGTCACATTACTTGAAAGTACAGCTGTAGCAGATGTGTATTTTTCCCCCAATGAGGTGATGTTTTCAAAGCATGCCATCTATCTGCTCCTGTTCCGGCCCCTTTGTCAAATTTTAGAACTCAATGTGGCCCACGAATCAAAAAGTTTGCCCACCCCTGCTATAGAACAAATAATGGACATCTGCTGTCCTCATCTGCAGCCCCTGGAAATCATGGAAAATGCATCCCAGTGGAAACTAAGGTATGTGTAGCATTATGCATACTAGTTCAGGGACTTTGCAGTGATCCACAGGGGTCATAGTAGAGGTTTCACAAGACTCCACCTCAAAATTCCTCCACCAGTTCATCAGTGCAATGCTGCAACATATGGGGGAGCCCCACCTGTTGAATTGGGAAGGAAGTACATGAACAGGAAAAGGTTATCACTCTATAAACTATTAGGTGGTCTATAATGTACAAGGTATCATTTATAATGTATATGCAGGTCAACTTAGCAGTTTCCATGACTCCCACGTATGGCACACTTGTGACCCTTACCTAAGGATTTTAAGGGGCAATTTTCAACAAGGACATCTAGTGGGGGGTTCAGGATATGCATAGGAGACTTTGCTTATGACTTCCATGGGAAAGCCAACACTGCCCACTTAACAAGGTTATAACAATGCACATGCACAGACTAGAAATATCATAGAGCATAGATTTTGACCTGTTCAAGTCATGTTTATGACAATGAAAACCTAAACTTTGACCTACACATAAACAGTAACATCAAAAAAACACACCAAAAGCTTGGCATGCTGTACAGGCACCAATACTTTCTTAACCTCTCTACTAGACAAACCCTTGCAACTAAATTTTTATTACCCTCTCTCGTTTATGGTGCCCCTTTCCTCACTGATATCCAAAATTCTACAAAATCCAAACTTGATATGTATTACAACAGAATAGCCAAATTTGACATGAAGGCCAAATTCCCATCCCACCACTGTAACTCACTGAAACAATTAGGCTGGTTGGAACTCCCCCACCATCTCTCATTCACCCAGCTAACTACAGCACACAAAATAATCTAAAGACCCACAGACTGACCTGCTCTCTCAACTCTATTTGCCAAATACCAAACCAGCAGGCAACTAAGATCTGAAAATCATCTACTTCTAAAAGTAGAAAAGCCCACCTTACCTGCTTGCCAAATTCTCTACTCCTTCACCATTGCCATACTATAGAATTTACATCCATCTTCTATAAGAAACACGGGCAGCACCACCACCTTCAAACAAATACTGAAAAATCATCTCAACTCTTCCTGGCTACGTACCTGCTCCATAACCTAACCTCTTCCTTCTCCTTATATTATAACTAAATTCCTATGCTTTTTACTACTAGCGACTGATGATACTTTCTCCATATTTATTATTTTTTTTCTTTCATCACTTGTTGATACTGGTGCAATAATGCTGATTAATTTATCTCCATTTTTACCACTCTGAATTCATCTGGCAACCAATTAAATTCCTGTTTTTTATGCATATATTCTGTATATGTTACTGTAATCAAACCAACTAAATTCATGACTTATGTATATATTCTGTATATATTACTGCAACCACTATGTGTAACACTGTTTCTATATCTATACCAATTAATGTTTATTTTTTTTTTCTGAATCTATGTTCATGATGGAGCTTTTCTCCCCAGGCCTCCACCGAAAATGGGCTCTTTTAGGCCCGGTAGACTTTCCCGGTAAGCAAATGCAATCAGTAAATAAATAAATAAATAATGTTTCTGATGTCTAAATGCATTTGGAGGTGCTCTGCAAAATCAGCTAACCATCTCTGTCAAAATACTGACTGTCTGTGCCATGTTACATAACATCATACCCAAAAAACTGTTGCAGCAGGGTGCCCCAGAGCAGGGATTGCAGTTCCAAACACCACAGGCAGGGCCAGCAAACACACATAAGGGATCAGCTGAGGCATCTGCAACTGAGGACAATCATGGAAGATGGATGCATGCACAATATGCCATGGCACTAGCTAAGAGACAGAAAACAGCACATACATTCAATTTAAAAAAAGAGCTAAGCACTTACAAAGAGTAACAGTGATGCATGCAGATATAACAGCCTTCACTTACCTATGTAAATACCAGTTGCTGTGATCATCAGACATAGGCAACCCCAGCCTATGATGTTGCCAGTAGTAGTAACTAAGGTGAGTGATGAACCTGTAATGAGCAGATAATACTTACCTATATTTACGTACTGTATTTCGGTAAAATCAACTATGATCAGCTACACAGGAATGCCATAAGTAGTATATATGACTGA
The DNA here is from genome assembly GCF_019279795.1 of Protopterus annectens. Taxonomy (NCBI): domain Eukaryota; kingdom Metazoa; phylum Chordata; order Ceratodontiformes; family Protopteridae; genus Protopterus; species Protopterus annectens. The sequence continues at coordinate 661,050,212 of NC_056732.1, forward strand.
TGGAACAAAAATATTTTTTTACATATGTATGTTTCCAACCTGTGCATCAAATCTAACCAGCTCCATGTCAAACAAATCCACAGGGTGTAGGGCAATGTCACCATCATCTGTACAGGACGATGATCACCCTAGCTATACAACTTTATTTATTACTACACATTAAAAGAGTAAAGACACAAATGACAAGTTGCAATCCAATAGTAAAAAGAAAAAAGGTATTTCCCCAAAACATGCTTGGCCTGCTCACTGTTATCATCACACATAAGCAGTCCAAGTCAGATACCACAGTAAGGGTCAGGACAATCTCAGCATCATTGTACAAGGGTAGACCAAGTAGTATTATGTAAGTGTTATTTATTTATTAGTATTAGCACTATTACTACTACAACTATGACCATTACAACTAATAACACTACTGAAGTCAGAAAGACAAAGACAGCAAACTGAAAATTATTACATATCCTGATGAAAACAGGCATTTAACTAAGCAATCATTAGCTGGCCACTCTGTGCCTCAGACATCATCAATCTTAAGTCACATAATTGTGCAAAGAACAGGGCATAGTCATCACCACTTGAACAGCAATCCTGACATAGAAGAAGTATGTGTGCATGTGAGAGATGAGGTCAGAGTAAATATGTACTATCACAGCAAGTATCATCAGATGTGACAAAGTCAGTTTTTAAAGACTATTATGATCATGCAGTGTCTTGGTCAATGCGAGGTGTACTGTATATGGGTCTGCAGGAACACAAACACAGCATTTGTGCTAGTAGTATGCAATGGCATCCTGGATCGGTGTGAGCTACACATGGTAGAGGATCTGGCTCGTTACTGGTACCCCTGAACCATGAACTACCTCTGCCGGGAGTTACATTGTAGTTCCAAGACCATGGCTATATGTCGGGGTGCTACCCAAACTTGAACAATCTGCTGGACAAGCTGTCATCACAGTTACATGCATGACCATCTGGTTAAACACATCTGGGTGTGGACACCTCCACCATTGGAAGTAGTACCATTGCAGGAGAATGATTTGACACAGCCACATCAGCTAACATTGAACACTGTACTGACTGTTTGCCTTATGGATGTTGACCATCCCCAGCAGACATTCTGTAACAGACCCTGCATCATCCAGGGTGTCAGTCATCTGGTCCAAGGATTCACACATATGATTCAGGCAATCTCACACATCAGAATATACAACATGCAGTACTCTGACCATCCTTTACGAGGCTCTGATAAAACTTGCGTATGTCTTCATGACAGCTCTGCACATACTTTGGATGACAAATACTAACACACCAATATAAGAGGGTGTGCATTAATCATGTCTTCTCTGAGCACATTTGTTGACACCTCTGTGTGGTACTTTCCCCACATAAAGGTTAGGGGGAGATTCTTCCAGCTCTACAACTGGGGTAATCACAGTACTCTGATCTACTGTATCCCTATCAGCCTGTACAGTCTCTGTGACATGGGTATGTGTAAGTATGATGACTGTGGCCAGACCGTGGGGGAAGATGTGGAAGCCACATTGTCTGTGTCAGACATACCCTCTCCAACCTCAGGCTGTGCCTGATCATCACTACCATCCCAGGCAAAGGCTACCAATCCTCCGATACCAGGTGGTTAGAACTCCACAGTGCTGATGCCAGTCTCACCTGTGAATAAAATCTAGAAGAAATACAAAGAAATTATTACAATATAATACCTACACCTCAATAAAGCAACAACACATGAAAATTTGAATAACCTTTATATTAACATAGGTATGTCATGAAAGACAAATAAAAAAGTACGCCCATACAATGTGCAGGTGGTCATTGCACCTCAATGCTAGATGTCCCTAGACACATAAATTGCAGTTGATAGAGGTATTATAAGCATAAAACATAAGATAACTTAAGAGCAACCTTAAACTTTAAATATTACATATATTTAAATGGCCTACCTGAAGCATCACTTGTTGAAAACCTCTTGTTGTCCTCAACCTTTGTTCCAACATCCATAACTGAGGAACTCTTCAGAGATGCCTGGTTCCCTTATAGTTGATAAGAACTCTTCCACGTTAGTGAATGGTGATTCAGTAGGAGGCCTAATCCCAGGTGCTCCTCACTCCCATGCCACTGTCTTGGCTCTGTCATTAGCCTTCTTGATCAGATCACTGGTCCTACATCTGACACTCCTGTAGTTACTGCACTGGCTATTCACATCATTGATCACCTGCTGCCAGACACAGTCATGAAAGGTCTTGTCAGTTAAATAAGTATCTAGGAGCTGTGCCTCATGGAGATGGAAGATCCGGAATACAACTTCATTCTCAGCATCTGATCATAGAGGTTTATGTGGGACTGGTCCTTTCTTTTGTGATTTTAGTGCCATACCCCTGTTGTGAGTGCAAAAAAGGCATATCAGATGCAAGCAAAAAAACGGGGTGGGAGTTATAGGACGATCTAATACAAACTATTCATTATACAGGCATCACCATTTAAAACAATATATCACTACAAGACCTGAAAAATCTCTACAGGGACCCCCACACAGACAGACACACACACACACACACACACACACACACACACACACACACACACACACACACACACACACACACACACACACACAGAAAAATATGACTACAGAATTGAATGAACACTGATATTATGGACATAGAAGAATAGTCAAATAAATATGCCTATATACTAGGCAGATAGAATAGCATCGGCAGAGAACAGTTTCTTAATGAAACAATAACCCACATAAGCTTCACAAGTCAGATATGTCTGAACATCCTCAGCATGTTGTCAGAAACTCATGAAATAGAAGTAAAGGATAACTGCAATAGCAAATGTTTGTATGCTCATTACAAAAATAAAACTTTGCAAGGTTAGCACTCATTGCAGCTAAAATCATTCAGAATATAAACCTGTACGCAGTACTTATAAAGTACATTACTTACCCTGAAAGATTTTCAGACAGTTCCCAAAAAGTATTGCAAATGCAGCAGTTATAAAAATCAGTAATAGTTTTGTTTGGCAGTACTTGGGAAACCAAGCAATATTTCCTAGCACAATGGAAGTTCCATAGCCCCAGCTTCTACTTATATGGTATAGATTAACCTCTCTGGTGACATCGAATGTGCTAATTAGGTCTCAGTTCATTATCATTCCTGAATCACTTAATCACTGCAAGCTTGGTACTTAGGGCAGAGAAAGCAACAGTTTTAATTATTTCTCCACAGTGATCACCATGTACAAAAAACACGATGCCAAAAAGGTGGCAAATAAGATTAGAATTTATGGTATATCTGAAAAGTATGAGGGAGACAATATAATAAACTTAACCTGAAACATTATCTTTTGGAACTGAAATGGCACATAGATCCCTGAGAGCACATTTGAAAAAAGAAAGCTCAGTACCACATTCAAGTATAGTTAAGTTTATGACCAGCTTTAAAAAAAGATAAAATATTAAAACAGCGTAGTCCAACACACCTATTTAAGTTGGTGAACATGTAGTTAGATTTGACAATGATTATTCAGTAAAGTACAAAGTAAAAGAAAACCCTGCTTACCACTGAATAAGGAACTTAAAAAATAACAATATTAAAGGTACTCTGGTGTTTCCTCCAAAGATCAAATTATTTCTTTCTGAAAGAAACAAAAATATTCAACACACTGGAGGAGGCATCCACTTTTATTAACAAAAATAAAATCCTTAATATTACTGAAGAAATGCATTGTAACAGTATATCCCTCAAGAAATAGATTGAGCTGAATTCCTGGGAAACTGCTTCTAAAATTAAAAAGCTTAAAACAGATGACTTTTCTTCCCTTATTGTAGGACTTTTATTTTTTGAAACAATAGATTTTCACTTTAAGTAAAATGTTTGTTTTGGATTTAAGCTTCAAAACATAAGTACGTATTTACATTTTAAGTTAAAACATTTTCATGATAAGGAATATAAATGGTTAGTTTTACTGTTTACTATAGTTACAATGAAATACTTAATTTATTTAATTTCTAAACATTAAACGAATACTTCCTGTAAGAGAATGTCACTAAATTATAAGCAATAGAATTGATAACTTTAAGACTATATAAGTTAAGAATTTTATTTTATTAGGTTAGCTTTGTCCAGTGTATACATGGCTGGGTTAATTGAATTGTCAGTTCTACGTAATATGCTATTTATTTATTTATTTATTTATTTATTTTACATGTGTTTACTAGGAAAGTCTGACTGGGATAAGACCCATTTTCAGAGGAGGCACAGGGAGAAAAGCTCCACATACAGAGATTATACAAAACTTATACAAAAAATTATACAAAACTTATACAAGAAATTATACAAAAATATACAAGAATTACAGTACACCAGAAATTACATTATATGTTATTATAGCTGAAATTTGTATTATACAATCATCTGATATAATTCCTTATTAAATTATTATTCCTTACTGATTAGAAGTGTTAAAGTGCTGGCGATTTCATTTTCTTTGTTCCTGTGTAACATATTCATTTGATAGGTCATTTATAAAGTAAGTAATACACAAAAAGATGAGAATAAAAGAGTGTTCGAGTTATGACAGAATGCTGGATTCTTGTTTGCTGTGCTTCCATCCTTCAGCTGTTCTGAAGAAAATCTAGGTCAATGTCCATCACTGATGTCTATGAAAACAGAAAGGAACTTTCTTTTTCTTTCTTCGTTTTTTTTTCAAGTATACAGATGTGAGAAATCTACTCAAAATAACATGTCTTAAAAAAAAATGTATATATATATATATATATATATGTGTGTGTGTGTGTGTGTGTGTGTGTGTGTGTGTGTGTGTGTGTGTAGAATTGAAGAATTGGTAAACAATATAGTGATGTTTTATATTGTGCTATTGCTGGCACACAATTTGCTTACATTTTGCTGAATGTTAACAACGTATACGGTAGAGCTAGTAACTCTAACTGTACATATTAATGGAAAGAAATAAAGTTAGGTATTTGTTACTGATTAGAACATTTTAAAAGAATTAAGAAAAATGAGCAACTTAGAGAGGAAATCAACAGCTGATGTGTGTTGTGAGTTGTCATTTTCACATGCAGTAATCAAATTCTAATGTCAGCATGTGAAGCTTATATCAGAACAGCAAGTCACAATGGCTAAAAACACATATTCAAATTAAACAAGCAGGAATTATTTTATATACAGTATAATCAAGATTGCTTGTAATACTAGAATTAATAAGAAAAGTAAAAATCTTATGAATAATATGCAAGTACACAAGAAATGGAATATCTACTATGCAAGATGAATAAAAGAGTAGTATCAGTAAGTTAAGAAATATATGCACATAATGTAATTTATAATATACAGCTGATGATTAGATATCTCTTTGATGAGAGATTTTAGAAATACAAGTTATACAGAATAAGATAGACTCTTAGTGGGCAAATGAAACAGAAAAATATATTTAAATAACAAACTACTTATAATAAAGATATGTAGTCCATATACCTGCATATGGCAGAAATGTAAATGTACAGGATCTCATATAGTTTACATAGAAAATCTCATAAAATATATGAAAATATCCAGAAAGCTGAAGCTTGGTTATGAGAACGTTGAAGCTTTCTGCACATTGAATGTTATTAGCTTCTCTAAGACTACCTGAATTAAGTCATGTCATAAGTCAGAGCTGAAATTTGAGTGTTATATTGTTGAATCAGTTCAGCCATTTTGCGCTAAAGTAAAGTAGATTTTCAATATGTTTGAACATGGGAAGGGAGAATGGGATTTGAATTAAGCACATTATAACTTTTGAATACAATATAGACTGCAATTCTTTTGACTCCATAGAAAAAACAAGACATCATCTTTGACCTCAGTAATATACATAATTTATGAATTAAATTAATACACTATATGATTTTTAAATATTTTGATATTTATCATATTAAAAGTGTTACACATTTTTAAGATATAGACACATGTACTTTTGAAATTAATTAAGAGCTTTTGTTAGAGCTATTATATATATATATATATATATATATATATATGTATATATATATATATATATATATATATATATATATATATATACACACACATATATATATATATATATATATATATATATATATTAGCATGATAATAAGTATGCACATTTATTTTCCTTTTATATACCAGTTTAGTATAATAAGATTACCTGTCATCTATAAGTTTGCAGATATCTTTAGCTCTTCAGGTTCCACTCTGTTCTACTTATTTATTTAGAGATTTAGCTAAAATAATGTCGAATAAGCTAATAATTTAGGAATATTTAATGGAAAATGTATAGTACTATTACATAAATAGGTGCATAGAACACTATCTGTTGGATTATTTCATATCTGTGATTAACAGAAGAGGATTATTCAACTTATATGTAGGAATGGGAAAATAGTTTTAAATGGAAAACTATATACTAAATTAATAGTCTGTTATTATTTTTAACGTATATATAATATTATAGTAATTATTTGTAAGTCATGGTATCTTTTGGATTTTTTTATGAATTTTTAGGCATTCAAAGGCAGAGAGATAGTATAGTAGTTTGTATATTTAATAGGCAAACTAGTAATAATGTCTTAACATTTCATGACAAATATAAACAAGAGAAAGGTGTTGCTATGGGCACTTCCATAGCAAACACATATGCAAACACTGTCATGTATACTTGGGAAGAGAAATATATTTTAATGAAGTTAATAATCATTTTTATAATAAAATCAATTTTTTACAAAAGATTCATTGATGATATATTTTTAATATTGGATGCACACCTACAGAATTGGGTAACTTTACAAGTTATATGCATGCTATGACTGAATATTTAATCTTTGAAAACAGTCTGGTTTGATCAAATAGACTTCTTACATATTGCTATTATTAAAAATGAAATAGGGAGAATAACTACATCATTATTTAAGAAGGATGCAAATAGGATGACTATGCATCCTACTTTCATATTTAAAAACATTGTTATGAATCAGAAGTTAAGAATTGCAAAGTTAAATACATAGGATAGAAACATAGAAGCACAATTAGAATAGTTGACAGAAGGCTTTGTTCATAGCGGATATGACCATAAACAGTTATTACATTGTAAAATTCAAGTAAAGAAGATAGACATCAAGGGGCAAGACCCATTTTTTTGAAAATAATGACTGTGTACAAAAAAAATGTCAAATAAACACTGCAAAAGGAAATAATTATACAATAATGCTAGGTAATAAGCAAACGATGAAGCAAATAAAAATATTATTAAGAAACATTAGCATATGTTTTAACAAGCACCACAATTAAAAACAATTACAGAAATAGGACCTAGATTTGGATACAAAAAATCTGAAACACTAAAAATAAATTGTGTTATAAGGAACAAGTCAAATCAATTAATAATACCAGAAGTGAAAGAAAGGGAACATGCTGGTACATAAAGTGTAATTTTTGCAAACACATATATGGAAAAAGAACTTTTTAAGCATCCTCTTAATGGTAAAGAAATTATATTACAAGTTTAATCAAATTGTGAACATAAAAATATTATTTATATGGCAAAATGGGGACCTGCAAGACATTTTACATAGGTAAAACAAATTGCAAACTAAAAGAAAGAATAGAAGACCATCTGTCTGAGATTAGAAGATGTGCGGAAACAAATGCACTATATAAGCACATAAGAGAAACTGATGATACACACCATTTCGAATTTATTGTTTTAGAAGTGATAAATGAAAACATTAGAGGTGGGGACATTGCAAATACTACTGAAAAAGAAGAATACAAGTGGATAGTTAGACTGAGTGCACATACATTTCCTGATCTGAATGGTTCTATTAGTGTTAAAACCTATACTTAGGGAATTACATAACCAAGTAAGATGATTAACTATGCTGCATCACTTTACATGTGAATGGTTTTGAATTATTTTATATCACATTACTTTTTTAAGTTTATTTAAATATGTACTGATTGTTTTAGAAGTTTTTAGCCTGAAGAAGCATGATATGTGAAAGTTTTAAACTTGCAAGTATTAAATTAAGTTGTTCTATTTCACAGTGGTTCTGAAACTTTTATTTGTTGGTATTTACATATTGTAGCTGATTTTCTACATCTTTTGTCAAAGAGCTTGACTTATACAGTAGGATATCATCTGCTTAGAGGTAATTGCATATTTTATTACAAAGGTTATCAGTCTGAGGTACAGAGTCCCAATAATTTGCTTTTTCTTAATGCTGTCAGGTAAATTGGATGTTGAATTACCCAGTATCTCTAAAACAGTTGCATTTCAATGTTCTTTTTAAGTGGTCTAAAGGTTCTTTCAGAAGGAAGAATAATTTGTTTCCTTTTTATGTGGTGTGAAAGGTGGTTCCTCTACTGAGGTCAAGGGTGAGTGGGTCACCTGTGTGAGATTTAATCTATAATTTGCACTTATGGTGAATTAACTTGAAAGTAAGACAGAAAAGTAATAAATTTACTCTTGCACATATGAAAAACTACTAGTCTACTAAGCATGATTCCATTTTTCCACCCATATTTTGACACTGAAAACTGCTTTTTGAACTGATATTGTAACATATTCATTCCTGTGTAAATATGTTTATGCTTTTAGCATGTCCTTGCATTTGTAAATATGTTTTGTTCATTTTTATGTGATCCTATTCAACTGGGCTGTGCCTGCAAATGGATCACTGAGATCAGTGTACTACCCTAGTAAACAAATATAAATAAATAAACAAATAAATAAATAAAAATAAACTATTCTGCTTGTCTAGTGTTTCGCAGTTATGTTTTTATGTAAGAGACACTATGATTATATTGCATACCTCATTTTCTGCTGTTTGTAAGATTGTTGCATTGGTAGATAAATAAATAACAATTTGAGGTAGATCATATTCCATTCTAGGTTTTGTAGCTGACTTTCTACATCTTTTTGTTAAAAGGCTTGCCCTATACAGTTAGATGTCATCTGCTCAGAGGTAATTGCATTTGTTGTTATGGCAGAAGTTATGTACTTTATAAAGACAGAAAAGAGTATGAATTCTAGTATTAATCCTTGGGATATGCTTGCTGCAGGAGTTATATTTGATAAAACTGTTAAGCATTCTGTATGTTGAAGGATCAATTTTCAGCATATTTAGTATGACACATGATAATCTCTTTGCTAAATTATAAATTTTACAGTTCAGGTAGTAGGAGAGGATGGTCAACACATTCAAAAGTCCTCTCTGTGTTGATAAAAATGCCCAGTATCAGTAAAACTAATTTCATGTTAAATCGTGTATTACTAGTGACAGAGAAGAGAGCTGCAAAACTGTTTAGCCTGCTTATTAGTATTATGAGTCGGTAAGCAGTCATTTTTATTTATGCAATCCATAATTTTGTGTACTACTTTTTCAAATGTTTTAGTTAATGGGGACAACACTGAGATGGGAGTGATAGCTTTGGAGATATAAAGAAGGGACATTTTGTAAACTGATATTATTAAGGCATTAGTAAATTAGTATGGATATCCCCGGTAGTTAAGGAAAGGTTTAAATATGGATGATTGGTTTGGCTACTTTTGCTGCAGTCAGTCATTGACAACTGGAGTAGAGTGCATATGGTTTGTGATTACCTTTATTTTCTAGATTTGATCCTTTCCTAACAGTTTTCTCTGACATAGTTTGGAAGTACAATGGGGGAAGGTAATCAGTTTGATTGTGTATAGCTAGATGGGGAGCGTATAGAAAGTGGCTAATAGATCTCTAGGTTTGTGGATAAGATAAAGTCAATGATTTTTTTTTCCTGCAAGGCAGGGTTCCATTATATCACAGGATTTTAAAGATATATGATGTTGTGTAACGTACCATAAAAATTTAGGTTCTGCAACTACTATTTTTCTGGTGCTAAAACGGGTGGATTTGGTTTTGGGCTTTAATAACCTCTAGTTTACAGTTATTTATTAGGGAGCCAAAGTGTTAATAATATAAGCCTATCTGGAAGCCTTTGATTTTTTTCCAGTTACTGTACCCTTGGCTTAAGAGGTTCCTTCTGGAGGTTGTTTTCCATGAATAGTTTTTTCCTGCACTCTTTTCCATTTAATGGGGAAGAGATTCCAGTCAAGTTGAAGTAGTTTTTCTTATAGTTTGTTTTCTTTTGTATTCTGGGAATGTTTTCTTTTTAACTTTATGTGTTGAATTTGAAACTTTTCATGAGATTTTGGCAGTAATGGGACTGTGATCTCTGAGTTTGAAATTAATGCAATGCTAGCAAATATGTTGGGAAAATAGACGTGTGTTTTGTCTTGTATGATCTGATGGGGCAGTAGATAGCTGCTACCAGCCTAAGTGTTTGATTTTATTTAGATACTAAATTATCTAGAGTATAGTCTCCAGTTATGGCAATTTTGTTTCAAGTAGCTCGGCAAAGGATTTATTTGATTACTTCCTTTATTTTTTTCTTGTTTGCAGTCGTGCTGGGGATATATAGGTTCAAGTAGGTATAGTTTCAGTGAATTACTTAACACTGAGCAACAATCCGTTTTAGTCTGTTTTCATGCACTTTTAAACTTTGTCCAATTTGAAAGACTTTAAATTCGGAGTGGTTTTGATAAGTGGCATTACACATCTTCACATTTTTTGGCATGGTTTATTATTCCAATGGTGTTGGGAGTTGGTATAATGACAGAACGAGGGAGTAAGATGACCCTGTATCTAAGCAAAGTATGTGACTGTCTGGGACATCAGTCAGCTAGTTACTTTCTTACAAAGTTTATTTATTTTAAGCAATGATTTTTGGTTGCAGTATATCTTTAGCTAAAATAAATAAATAAATGATACATAGTACCCTGTTCAAAGCACTCATGATGGCAGCACCCTATTTGGATGGTGCTGAGTACCTGAACTGACCTGACCATTGAACTTTTAAGCCTTCTGGCCTGTCCCACCTACAATCTAAGCAATGAATTTAATTCATTCTGGAGGTGGCAAGGAGGAGAAAGCCCAAGCATTTTAAAAAATAAAATTGGACTTGATAGCCATGTCTGAAACAGTAGTGATAATTTGGAAGGTGAAATTAGTATTTATTTAACTGTGACAGGCAAACAGATATTCTGGTGAGATCATTTTTTTTAATCCTGACAGGCAATCAAATCTTATCTAAAATGGATGGCACTTTGCAAGACTAATCTTAAAGTAAACAGTTTGTTATGCATAGCTGGCTGACAACTATGTGTTTGTGTGAAATGATATTGAAATAATTAGTGTGATTTCTATTTTATTATTTGCAAGTGCTACTTATGGCTGAGACTGCCTGTAGATGAAAATAGCCAGTCATGATGTTTTTTTTTGTTCATTATGTTCGCTTTGCACCACTAATGTATTTTGTGAAATACATCTGGAATGTTTTGGTGTTGCTACTGATTCAGTGAAACAAAGCTAAAATGCATTATTTTGACTATTAGTGTTATTATTATTTGGTGCAATCTGACTTCTAGGTAGACTATAGTCAACAAAGCAATGATGACTAAAATACCACTGTTGTTGGTGGGTCTAGATGCAGAGAGAGCATTTGACAGAGTAAGCGGGGGTTTATGAGCAGAGCCATGGAAGCATTACATTCCCCTGATAAAATTATAAGGTTGATTATGAGGATATATGAGGGACTGGATGCAAAAATTAAAGTGTTTGGGTTCCTGACTGATAATTTCTGTTTGAGCAGAAGAACCAGGCAGGGGTGTCCACTTTTGCCTTTATTATTTGCACTATATTTAGAAACACTGGCAACAAAAATAAGAGATTCAGAAATTCAAGGATATAATTGGTATAGTAGTCAAGAAAAGCTGACTCTATTTGTAGATGATATTATTTTATACCTGATAAAACCAGAAAAGGACATTATAGTGTTATGGAACATTTTGAGGCAGTTTGGAATACAAAATTAATGAAGCTAAAGCAAAGGCAATAGCTGTAAAATTATGTACCCACACATGAGTTGGTTCAGTAATAGTCATATTATGGGGACATAAAATGAAGTACTTAGGATTATGGATTAAAAGGGATTCTGGTGTGAAGAGACTAAACAAAAAAATAATACAAAAACTGAGAAACTGGAGGTTCTGTTATAATGATATGGATAGCAAGATACAAACAGCTAAACTGTTTGTAGTTCCTTTAGTTTTATATTCAGGTCAGGCATACTTTTATCAGCTAGAGGAGAAGTGTATAGTAATTAATAAAGAGCTGAAGGATTTTATTTGTGAGGGGAAGACTACTAGAGTCAATTAAGATAAGCTTATTATTTCAATAGAACAGGGCAGATTGGGATTACCCAAATTGAAAGGGTATTTCAGAGCTACACAGTTAAGACTCCTATACATAACACAAGCAGAAACCTATAATTCAATGTGGAAAGATGGAATGATGATGAAATGGGGGAAGCTCAAGAAACAATGAAAGACTGGGATTTTGGATGCAGATCCTTAAGGAGAAAAATAATAACCATGCAGAATGTTATATTTATAAAATAGAAAATATTCGAAGAACTAAGCCAACACGGGGATGGAGAAAGGAGATTCTGCCGATAGGGATGACTGCAATTAGGGATACAGACAATAGGCAAGAGGGGGCTGGAATTTATTGGAGAAAACTGGTAAAAGAACCAAGGTATTGTGAGCAAATAATTATAAAAGGAAAGTAACAGAACGGGAAGTGGTCAAGAATTTATTTGGACTGCAGGTTAGAGCTCGCCTTCCCTATCCAGTATTGGTATCAGATTATAAGCAAGGAGAAACAAATAGGGGGATTCTAAGTGAAAGACCACTACAGGTAGAGTTTTTAGTAGAATGTAAAACAGAAGCTGCTGTTAAAGATGGAATAATTAGTAGAACATATAAAATATTGCATGATAACTATGAGACTCAGTCAGAGGAGGTTAGAAAGGACTGGCATGAAAGATTGGATAAGCAATTCACAAAGAAACAATGGGGGTATATGCATGGCTCCCAAATATGCAACAAAGTCTAGAAAATTTAGGATCTTTGCTTGGAAGTGTTTACATAGGTATTTTTTTACCCCAAGTCAACTCCAAAGGATTGTTTCTCGGCAGACAGAAAATGTTGGAGGTGTGATGGGGAAGAAAGAGTTAACTGGGAACATATTGGCTGGGTGTATAATGAGTTGGCAGACTTTAATGATTCCCTGTAGACTGCTCAGTCAGAGATACTGGGTGAGCAAATTGGTGCAACTAAGGAAATTATTTTTTAAAGTTTTGATAGAGAAGTGGAATTGCGTAGACACAGTAAGGCCTTGTTGAGTCTAATTATGATGGCTGACAAAAAAGCAATTACTAGAAAATGGAAATCAAAGTCTAAACCAATTTTGCAAGAAGTAATGAATATAGTAACAGAGATAAAACAACTGGAATTCGGATCTTTAGTAAAGGGTAGGAGCAAATGTCATAGGAAAAATACATGCAGAGGAGGAATTAGATTTAAAAGAAGGCAGGATTTCAATGAGCTATGTAATGTTTGACTGACAATGACTGAATAGATTATACATGATGTATAATATTTGCAAATACAATTATGTAAAACATGGTTTGTGATGAATAGTGCTTGCAACCAAAGTTATTTCAATATGGTTTGTTTTCATTTATATAAATTTAGGATTGCTTACGTCGTACATGCTAATTTAATAAAGATGTTTCTTGTCTAAAAGAAAAAAGCAATTATGACTAATTGGTGAAATGGGGCTGATTGTGGATGAGTGACCTTTTGTTATTTGTACAGTTTAAATAGTCAGGCTGGCTTTGTATGGCTATTATACATTTGTGTAAACCCAGCATACTTTATTGTGGCTACCGTGGGTTTGTGTAAAACAAACTTGAGATGTATTTTATTTAATATTTTACCATAATCATACATGTGAGAAGCACACATTCAACAAACTAGTGATAATTCCTGGGTATGAGGACCATACATGGATAAATATGACTGGCCCTGTTGTCATGCGCAAATTAAGCAGTCATTAATCATTCTTTTCTTTTCTTTTTTTAGGACTAGTTTGCAGTTGTGGAAGGCAAGTTGAAATATTTTACTATGGCCATTTTTCTTAAATTGCAGTCAGACATCTGTGGTGTACACAGTAAATACAATAACTGTAATTCATGGGTATTGATGTTGTCTGTGGATAAAAGTAACATACCTCTTCTGTTTAATTGCTGTTAAACAGTTACTGCTCTGGCTTGGAAGAAGCAGCTTCACAAAATATATTGTATTTATTGAAATACAATGTAAAATGGGCATTACTATGGCTATTGCTTATATTTGTGTACATTTGTAGCTGCTGCAGTGATTTAGGGATAACAATTTGTCCCTATTTTTTCACTTAAAATAGTTAGACATCAGCATTGTACACAGTACATGGCTGTTGTTGTTGGCTTAAGCAGACTATGAGTGAAAGCACCTGATAACTGGCACAGTGATTCAGTAAATATCATGGCCATGTCACAGTACTTAATTCTCTGAGTTTTTGGCTGTGCCTTCTTTTGTATGGAGTCTGCATGCCCAGGTCTATTTCAGAAGAATGAAAACCCATATGTTCAAATTCCACATTGCTGAGACGACATTGTCAAAACTGCAAAAAAAAAATGTAAATTTAAAACACCAAATCCCACATAAATGAAAAGTGCACCCTGTATATCTCTGACCATTCCATTAATTTATCATCCTTTAAACAACAAAGTAAAAACTTTTTGGTAACCTACTGACTTAAAAAAATTCAACCTAAACCACAATCACAATGTCCCAGTACACACAATCCCCATAATTCTACATGAACTTAAAGTAACAGTACTGTAATGTAATACACTCTGTTTTGGTCCCACACTACAGGTTTGTATTACAAATTTACTTCACAGACCGGTCTGCACTGAAATGTACATAGCCTTAATAAAATATGACATGTGACTATCATGGTAAGCTAAAGACTACAATATTTTTTTCCTACATTTTTGCAGGGGTGCAATCTCCCCTGCACCCCTCACACCCCCTGAAACTTAAATCCACTAAGCCCAAGATCGGACTAACTTGAGGGAAAGAGCATTTTTATATCTATGTATAGTGCTGCAAATGACTACAGGTCAGTAATTTCTTTCCTGTTATATGGGATTTCCAATCTTCTGCAGTTTTGGCAATGTTGTCTTGGTAATGTGGAATTCAAACATGTGCATGTGTGTGTGTGTGTGTGTGTGTGTGTGTGTGTGTGTGTGTGTGTGTGTGTGTGTGTGTGTGTGTGTGTGTGAGTGTGTGTGTGTGTGTGTGTGTGTCCATGAAAACTGTCACCAGTTTTTGTGAGGAAGCATACATTATTAGTGGGTATATACATAGTTTTTTCTGGGAAGCAGTAAAAAAATGAACATTTAACAAATAATTATCTTTAAAAATAAGGCATAAAATGCATCACAAACATCTTGACTCTCAAAGCGTCTAGCTGCATAAGTGGATTTTTATACAGGCTTAGTAGGGGGAGCCATCCTCAGCCTTTACCCTCTGCCTCACCTAGTCTAAAATTGATCCTGTCCAGAGGTATGCACAGAATCTCTAGCTTGTATGGGGACTAGGGACAGTGTGGTTAATTATTCCTTTAATTGTTCTCTAAGCAAAACTGCAGATGTTTGCACAGATGCCTACTAAAACCTGTCTAGAGGCAATGTATAGTCTAAAGGCGAGAAGTTGGACTACATTACTATGATCATTATTTTTCACTTTCATTGCACTCGTGCATCAGTTATAGTTATACTTGGCTATCTCTGGGCGTAGTGGTAAGGAGGCATAGTAAAATGTATGACTGTGATCATTTGATTATGTTAGGTTCAGCTTAATCTAACACCAGAGGTAACAATATCTTTGGAAGGTGGTAGGGTGACAGGCAGGTACTATTCCCATACATGATTTATATATCCTCACAAGCATGTGTCCTCTCAGTTTTTTGTGCACTATGATTTTGTAAGCTTTGAACATTAAGCATTGGAAAAAATTACTTCTTCCTTGAAAAAATGAATGGGAATATCTTTCCTTAGTCATTATTTTGTTAGGCCACCACTAGATCAAGAGACTGGAAAAAGGTCTATAAATCACCTAATATAATTTAGAACTCCATAGCTGCTGTAGGGTCTAGTGGTCTCTACATCCCCAGCTTAATTTAGGTATTTGCTCCCCAGTTAATGCCTTGCAGTCTTTGCAATCTTTTCTCTGTTAGTATATGTTAAGGCCAATACTGAAAGAGAGGTAGAGATTTTCTTTAAACAGACCTTGGGGATTCTGGTATATGTTGTTTATTTTACCACATTCAGTCTTTCAGAGTACCCTATCTACTGCTAATGCTTTGCAATTTAATGTGTCATATTGTTTTCTGTTTCTGACATGGCATGAGAGTCTTTAGAAGCAGGTGGTATTTCTTGTTCTTTTGGAGAGTTATGAGGGTTAGATTGTGAAGCGGATGTACAGGAGAATCATGCTCCTGGATCCATGTGTATCTTTCTGGCTGTTATCTTTGATATTCATTTTTTAAGGTGATTTGCTGAATTGTTTTGATTTCACTGAGATGTTATGAGGTTTTAAGCATGGACTTTATTTTACTGTGTTTCCTTATGATTTGTTGATACATTTTAGGTTAGCTTGGTTGCACTTAGGTAACTGCAAATAAAAATAACAAAGCTGTCCAGCTGCCCACCAATCAGTTTTCATTAACAGTTAAGCACTTTTGTCCACCAAAAGGTGAGTTCTGTTGAAGCCCCTTTAGGTGGAAAAAAGTGCTTAATTGTTAATAAAAACTGTTTGGTGAGCATCAGATAACTCGATTTTTAATTTATGATTTAAAGAGATTACTAGTTTCCTTTTTGTGGTTTGTTGAACTTGGATAGCTGCCTTCAACTATCTATCAGTGTTTCTAGAATTCAAAACTTTTTTGTTCAAGATACTATTAGTACTACTACACTATTAGTGCTACTACTGTTTTATTGTTTTTACACATGTGCAGTTAACGTCATTCTGTTTTAATGCCACAGTTAGTTATCTATCCGCTTTGTTCTAGATCTATATTGGCATGAGAGGATTTATAAAATATTTGTTAATCTGAAAGTAAGTGATGATAAACTCATTAAGAGTTTTTGACAAAGTTAATTATTTATCAGCACAGTTAGAGGATGAAACTTTCACTGTGCTGTCCCCAGAGTGGTAGGCTAAATATTAGAGTTGGACTCTCGGTATTCCACAATAATTATGTACCGGACATCTCAACAGCGGTTAGACTGTATTCCCACTGTCATTATAAGTAAATGCAACATGAAACTGCCTCAGTGATTCCAGCTAATTGTGCGACTTCCAAAGGGAAACAGAGATGATTAGGTGTTTCTATAGAAGTTTATTTTATTTCACTTTTGTTTACCAGGATTGCTCAGCTGTGTTCCAAAAAATACCTTTTTAGAGGTGGTCCTGGGAGAAAAACCCCAGACATTTGGCAAAAGTAGTTTTAAAACTATTTAGAAATTACAATAGTTATTTTGCATTTAGAAAAAAAAAAATAATTGTACAATAAGACAATAATATTAAAGATAGAGTATGCAGTGCCATCAGTCTATCTCTTGACATAATACATATACAATGCAACTCAAGTAACATTGCTCAAATAAAATGTGTATAAGAGAGAGTTGTACAGGTAGAAGGGGGGGAGAATCAGAAAGGGAAAGATTTAGGTAGAACAGGGAACTATAAAGATGTAGAAGTAGGCGAGTAAGATGGAAAGCATTATTGTGATCTGATAAATGCATGAAATGAGAGAGGGAGGAGAGAGAGGGAGGAAAGGAGTAATGATACAGCTTTGCATGGTGCGAAGACAGTGCAGGATGAGTAATTGTAAGAAGGTAATAAGACTGGAAAAAGATCCAGATATGAGGCAATAGAGATTGCAGTTAGCTAGGGGAATAATTATCAACTTTTTTGGCTCTTAACTGTGAAATTACTAAGTGAGGGTTTAGACCCCTGTTACTGTGGATGTTAGCCTGGGGGTTTGCAGGAGCATGGCCATTTGTTTGCAGGGTATATCTTTAACTGTGCTTAGAAAGACTGTGATGTTGTATTGTTTCTAGTGAAAAGAGGATGAGGTTCCATGTTTTGGTGATACTGTTAGACTATAGAGTTACCAGCATTATTATAAGACTTTGTTATTGTGAGTAGAGATTTATGTTTAGCTCACAAAGCTCTATCAATGGAATAGGGTTAACTTATATTTTTAGAGTCAGGAAATCCTCTGATTTATGAATGATTTTATAATTTGTAGTGAGCTGAAATACAAATAAGTAGTGAGGACGTTCCAGTCAGTTTAGTTCCTTGAGAGATAGGCAGTAAGTTCTATAGTGGTGATTAGCTGCAAATGCAGTGGTCTTGTTATAACATTGTTCTTGTTTGCATAACAGAGTGACTTGAAGATTAGTGAATAAGTGGGCAGCATAAAGAAGAGATGGAAATAAGAATGCTGTCGCTTTACGTTTTCTGGCTGTATCAGTGAGGTAGATTTTAGGTTTATATAGGTATACTACTTTTTGGTAAGCTTTCTACTGTGTGAGGTATGTGCTTGTGAAATTTCAAGTGGTCATCTACAATGACACCATGTAATTCTGTCTGGTTTGCCTGTTCAGTAGTGGTATTACTGGTAGAGGAAAA
This sequence comes from Protopterus annectens, assembly GCF_019279795.1. Classification (NCBI taxonomy): domain Eukaryota; kingdom Metazoa; phylum Chordata; order Ceratodontiformes; family Protopteridae; genus Protopterus; species Protopterus annectens. Next base: position 661,068,962 of record NC_056732.1, read on the forward strand.
GAGGAAAAAAAGGTTTTTAGTTTGAGGATCGCAGTAGTTTTTTGTTTTGTGTGATGTATGCAGTTAGGAGTTGCACTTGTTTCACAGTATTGTTTGGAACTATACCTCTCAAGCTCTTAACACCCTAATCTGGGGGGGAAAGAGCCAAATAAAGGGGGGAGGGGTCAAAGGATGAAAAATAGGGGAAGAATTAAAAAAAATGTAATAAAATTGGAAAGTTGCTAGAATAACAAGTTTTGTGTTATGCATTTTTGATGGACATTAAGTCTAAACTTCAAATGTCTTTAATTATTAATTTTTGCAATCATCAACCATTTATCAAAAAAAAACACATTTTACAAGGAACAAATCAAAAATATGAGACATAAAATGGGCGTTCTGTGAATTTCTGAACTGTTCAGGGGTATTTTAGAACAGCAGTAGTGAAGTAAGGGACTGATTTCGAATAGGAGAGAGGTAAGGGAAGAAGAAGAGACTCTGAATTTGTCAACAGTGTCATTAGAATTGTTGTTTAGATTTAACAGTAAAAAGGTAGACTCCACTTCCACTGGAGTGTTTGGAATAGTAGGGGAGAAAGACAGGAAAAGGAAAGACTGTGGTGCCACCAAGGTCTTTAGAAAGGTTAGCCAGTTTTAAAAGGATTTAGAAGTAAAGAGTTCTCATCAGAGTTTTTGGATTACTGAGAGAGAATAAAGGAAAAAGAAAGAGAGACTTTGATGCCACTGGAGTCTTTGCAAGGTATACTGTTAGAGTATCATTAGAAGTTGATGGCATACTTTAAGTTGGAAATAGATAGCCACACTCTGCTTCCATCAATGTTAGAAGTATGAAATGAAGTGGGTTACAAATGAAAGTGGAAGGATAAGCCTGTTACAGTCAGAGCCTCTGATATAAATTAAAGGTAACACCTGCTCTTAGGGTGCTAAGACAGGTTGGCGGAAATAATGTTTTGGCTCAGATGTTGTTAGTATTTCTGAAGCAGTGATATCTAATTTATGTATTAGTTTCTTCAATAATAGTCACACATTGTTAACACTTATGCAGCTGCAGCACATGTTGTTGGTATCAGCTGGGTCAAATTGTTTAGAAATAAAACATAAAGAAATGAAATTTTGGATGACCTGGTTGCTGAAATTATATAGGGATAAGATATATTCTATTTAGTTAATATAACAAAGTATTTGTCAGAAATTATTTATTATGATTCTTTATAGCAAAATGGTAGGTTTATCTTGGGATATATACTTAATGATAGAGGGGTTATGAGAATGGTGTAGGGTGAAGAATGCAACATAGCTGAGTGCAGCAAGGCCATGTGGAGCAAGGTTTTCCCAGCTATGGAATAGTTTTGGATACAATCAGTTGTTCTGTAGTTCAGGGGCATCAAAACACTCTTACCTGTTGACAAGCCAGATGTTCAAACTCAATATTTTGTTAACATGTATGTAGGTATGTAAGGGTCTGATGGAGATAACTGTAACAGTCTGGTAAAAGTGTCAAAGCAGGCATTTTACCCAATCCCACACTGTCTCATGTGGTCAGGGTCAAACAAGTAAGTTACAAAAGTGGTCAAGTAAGCCATTTTCCTATTCACTTTGACTGCTATTATGTTTAATTGTATTCATATTAAGTAAGCTGGAAAGGGAGACCTTGCTCTGTGTTGTTTATTTGTATTTAGGGGATTTCCTTTCCCTGGCAGCTCACTAGAAAGAGATGTTTGTTTAATTTTACATTTCAAACTTTTTCTTATTAAGAGTTTTCAGTGCTATTTAAATGTCTGTTCACTGAGATTGGCATTTATATATTTAGAATTAAAGCACTTTGCAGGCACCCTTTTTAGAAAAAAATGTAAAAATTATATATTGTCTATAGCAATACAACTCAGGTAGATGTACACCCCATTTAATTTGCCATGTAAGTAGCACTGTTGATCTGTTAGGTCTCTGTATAGTGGTGAAAAATCTAAGATGGAGCCTGTTGGGAGGCATACCAGGTTCATTACTGAAAAATGCTAGTGACTGCAACATCCTTTATGTTCTTTACAAAGGCCAATATTTTTAATGGTGGATACACAATACTGGTCAGCTTTTTTTCACAGGAGTTGTATTAAGAGACGGGATTCCACCTAAAATGTTTGCTTCCTTGGCTAGGGTACTTGCTTCTTCCTGTACCACCTCAGGTAGATTAATGAGTCAGTCTAACCATTTGTACTTGATTAAAGAAAATTATCTCCCCAGGAATACAAAACAGCTGAAACTCTTAAAGATACTGGGAAAAAAACCTCTTCTGCTATATTGTTTAACTTCACTAAGGTCTAAACTTAGACCAAATGTTTATTGGGAGCACAGAGGGTGGTGTTACAGAAAATACCACCTTTTCTATTACCCAGTAGATGTACACACACTGAGCATCAGCTGTACATGTAAAAACATAACTTTAACATAAGGCAGTAAGAACATTTACAAATCTATTACAACACAGGCCATCAATTCAGGCCACACTCAAGACTTGGGTGTGGATGACAAAGGATATTACAATAACAATAATCAAAAAATAAAGATCTCTAAAAATGTTTCATTTCCCAAGTGTAATAGACAACCCATATTAGTGTAAGTGCATAGGAAAGTGTCCACATCAAAATACAACCTAAAATAATTTGAGAATAAGAACTGTAGTACTACCACAGTAGTCATGTACCATCAAAGAAACACTGTAGCAGATACATCAATAATACTACAGACAATAAAACACTATAGCAGGGCAGTCTGTAATTACAAGGACAGTTTACATTTAGCACAATTAAACTTATGTGCAGTGGTAATATTGCATTATGTTGTCACCAGATCTCTCATAACATACTGTTAAAAAACTGTGAGGAACACTTTTTCTATACAGTGAGGGTAAGATGACTTGTCTTGTAAATGGATTCAATAGTTGAAAATGGTTGCCAGAAATCAAGGGAGCCAAAAATTGCTAGAGCAAGCAATCAAATAAACATGTTTATTAGGTAACTGTAATACATGTATTGATATATTATCCACTGTAGAAGTATGCATCTTTATGTATGACTCTACCTAGTAATTATGTGTAAGTAATTGTATTGCCAGAAATGGTTCATTCAGATATGTGCATCATCCAAGTCCTCAAGCAAACATAAATAAATAAACAAATAAATAGATACATAAATACCTGCATAGAAACATACATGCATACATCTATGAATAACTAAAACCACCACATTACTCTTGCTGACCTGCTGATAGGTTGAGTCATGGCTAATGACCCTGTATTGAGAATCGTCAAACCCTAGAGAGGAGGCCTAAAACAGAGTGCATGCAGCAACATTAAATATCATAGAGTGTTTCTTTGATGTACTGAAAGCCAGGTTAAAATGTCTGGACACATTCATGGGTGCACTATAATACACAACTGAAAAAGCAGCACAGATGATTACTGTGTGTGCCAGCTATACAATATGCTACCAACAACACATAGCGGTCTTCCAGCTGCAGGTGTGGGTTAAAACCCCAAGAACCCCAGGCATTTGACGATGACATTCTGCAGCTATCAGAGGAGGAGCAGGAGGATACAGGGGGCAGATGAAACAGGTGTGAAGGATGGCGAGTGTGACCACAAGTCCAGGCCCAGGTGACACAGCAGTGTCTGACACACACCTTTGAGTCTTGACAAGCCACACGTACAGAAGTACACACAGTAAACATTGATGTTCAGTTGTTGCCCCATCACACAGCACATATTGCATCTAATGACAATTACCCAGTTGATGTACACACTGAGCATCAGACATAACAACAACATTTTAACATAAAACAGTATGAATATATACAAATCTGTTACAACACAGGCCATCATCTCAAGCCACACATGACACAGGTATGCTTATAGACTCAAACTAGTGTATGTATTTATGGCAGACAACAATAGACATACTTCTGTGAAAACCATTCCTATCTGTCCACTATCAAATGATGGAACAGGAAATAAAATCAGGAAATACTGTGGAGCTGTTGTCGATATCACAAGCAACATATATCAATGTAAAGTATAGATAAAGGTCAATGTATTAAATGGAGTCACCTAAGGTTAATAAAAAAGGTTAGATTGGCATCACACTTTACAACATCCACAGACAGATGACATCATTAGTGGTTTGCACAGCAATCATCAACACCACAGGGGAGATCGACTGCTTGACATAGTGGGTAAACTGTCGGTGTTACTCTAATGCAGTCTAAAGCACCCACACTGACAGTTCACACCTCAGTCCTGGCTGCCCCTACCATACATGGAAACACTCAGACCACGTTGCTCCACTAAAGACACTGATGGGGTGACATCCACATGTGAAGACAGACTGTGGAAAGGAGAATGGGTGCAAGTTGACTGTCTGGTTGTGACTGCCAAGCCGACAATGGACTGGCCAGCACAGATGTGTGTGCATGTTACAGCATATTCATTGAATCCCAATGGGCAAGGCTTGGTCTGCTGAGATGGGTCCTGTGTCTCCTTTGTGACACTTGGCTAAGCACAGTCAGGACATGCAGAACACTGTTCATACTATGGCACTGCTATAGTACTGTCTTAACCAAGGATTCAAAAGACTATGCCACACATAACATGCTTTTGTTCTATGCAGCCAATGCCACCATAACCTCACTGTGTCTGCACTCCTGTTTTTCATGCAGCACACACACACAGCTAGTGTGCAACATGATCAGTGACACAGACAAGTGCATTAATGCCAGATCCATGATGGTACTGGGAACATTCATTTGTCTGTAGGAGTAGGTGCACACCTCTCACATGCCCATACACAGCAACTACACACCTATGTCTACTGCACTGGGCAGTATCGCTGTATTGTGGGGAAGTATCAACATCACAAACAGACTCAGCATAGTGCTGTGGTCCACAGGCCTCATCCTGTACACCATCTGATGTCCCCACATTCTCAGAATGGCTAGACAGGTTTTCATCCACATCTGAGGCTACAGCCTTATCTATATGACTGTCACCATCTGGGCTGGACTGTATCACCAATCTGTGTCCTGTGTGCCAGGGGCCATGTTACCATACTGAGGCAAATCAGATATCACATTGGGATCAGTGGACGGGCTAATGGAAGATAAAGGAAGTGGACATGCTGAAAGAAAAGACAGATGATACAAGTCAGGAAAAACTGCTTATATCACATGCTGGTTATCATTAATGACATATGCCACATGTATATGACTGCAACGTTACAGATAATAGTGCTTTACCAGGTGGTCTTGTCTGTGTATGACTGACAGATCCTATATAACAAGGAGTTGACAATTATGTTATATATGCAACATACATGACATATATAAGGAATGCAAGCATAGCACAGACCTGGCATGTCCTTTTGGGAACCCATCACTGGAGGTGTGGGCTGAAATGTAGCTCTTGTAGGGAAACAAAGGCATAAACACAGCATTATTAATCACATACTTACCAGTATGTACCATTCCAAATGATGTAAAGTACACTGTAGATAATACATGCACATACCAGTTGGTTGTGGCTGAGATGACATGGTGGCTGTCCTATGCAGGGGTAGGAGGATGCATTATTAGTGGAAGACAACAACAGCAGTAACAGCAATGATATGTAAGAAATAGAGGTAATAGCATACCACTGCCAACTGCCTGATATGGTGGGCTAATCTGTCATAATGCAGAGCCTGCAATGGGAAAATACAGACAAAGTAAACACAGTCATTTATGCATGCAGTGGCATAGCTGCATAATGATACATACAGCAAACTAGTATATCATGGTGATACTCACATGATGTATGGTGCACATGTTGGCCAGATATTCTTGAGCAAAAAAAATAGTGTCATTAATTTCAAGCAATATAGTTATGCTACACAGTGCTGCAGCCTATGAACATGGTGGGGAAACATGCCTCATCTGTCAGTAGGTGCATCTGCATAGCTTGTGTCCCCAGAAGGTGCACTTGTGGTTTACAATGGCAGGGAAATAATAACATGGCAGCATGCACCACTGGTATGACTGAAGGCAGAGGCAATAATAGCTAATGGTCACAGTAACAGTATATGGAGACATTCACCTGTTTTTGCCAGCTGTTGTGCAGAAGTGGATGGACCTGTGCAAATGAATGAAGACAACCTTGTTCATGTTTGTTGTACTGTCATGTATGTACTGAAGTTATACGGCAACATGTCATTACAGTTGTCGATATCAACCTGTGTGGACTCATGTGCACAATGCAAGTCTGCTGCTGCAACACAACAATAAACATACAGGAATATGCATGCAACAGCAGCATGTACTGAGTTAATCTATACGCATCAATGTTATGCAAAGCATCACATACATGTCCTGCCTGAAACATCTGCTTCAATCTCACCCCTGGCTATGCAGTGCTTCCCACTCACTGCATGCAGTGATGCAAGAAAATGTGTGATCTCATCAGGGGATGTCAGTGGTTAGCCACCATTGGTGGCATCCTTCGACCTCTCACACCAGTGTATTCCATTGGCTGCATGAAGGACCACATCAGAGCTCTATCAGTGACAGGTCTCATGGGACCTATTGTGATATCTCACAGCACGAATCATGTTGGTGAGGTCAGTCCAGACTTCTTTCCTCCATGCTGTATTTCATGCCCATACAAGGACTCTCTGTCCATTTTGTTGCAGAGCCTCTATTATAATTTAATTTTCCTGTGGTGAAAAATTGTCTCCACTATTTCTATTTGCCATCTGGAAAACAGTTGTATGCACATGTTTAAATTAATTTGGGGGCCCACATATGGAAGCAATTATGTGGACAGCTTATGGAAATGTACCCTCCCTGCAGTTCTGTACAATGCCAACATCTAGGAAGGAGTCCCTCTCCTGTATAGTACTATGACATATAAAGCCATATTTGAGATGAAAACAATGCTTGAATATGTAATACGTGGAACAACAACAGAACCTCTGTTATCTGTAGAGACAGTCTGTGGGATTTGAACCCATTGCAGTGGCTATCACAGTACTAGAGATTCAAATACAACAGCATAATACCACACAATCCCCACACTCTACATGCAGTTCACATTAACATACTACACATTACTCATGTGTAAAACAGAAATGTTTGATGACTGTCAAAAATGCTATGAGAGACTAAACAGACAACTGTGTAAAAAACAAAACAGCCATATAAACAGGAACTGTTATACACAATGAGCTTATATCAAGACAATCAATAATGAACAGTGAATGCTATCCACCCTTGGCAGGGAGTATCTGAAAATTATCAATTGAACAGCTTATGGAAAGCAACAGAAAGCCTCTATATTAGGAAGAATACCACTCACATTATATATGCTTCAGGCATTAGCAAAAATCTAGTTTTCTTGAGGAAATAGTTCTAGTACACATTTTAAGATGCATCAGTGAATAAATATCCATAACAATATCGATACATACTACATGGAAAACTATGAATAATGTCAGAATCCATAGATTTCCATAGATATACAGCAGACTGTACAGAGTCACCAGCAATTCATATGGAAAATCAGTTATTCCTTATATAATGTTCATTGTTGCTGTTTACATTTTTCTGTAGAACAGCATATGGGATGGAAGGGGTTCTTGTTAGTGATACTGTCTTTACCTTTATTTATATTCTCCCCAAACATGTGGGGCCTATTCCTACCAAAAAAATACATTGTCCATGCCCCTCTGACTGTCCCTCAGATTGTCCTGTTCCTCTTCTTCACCCATACCCCAAATCTGCTTTTCTATCATCCTATTTCCTTGGGTGTGTGCATTACCTGTGTTCTGCACACATGTCCTGTCCCCATTGTTAGACACTGTTAGCTGTGGCATGTGGTCGTGACTCCGCTTTGTATTTATTACCTTTTTTTTCAGAAATGTTATGGATTCCATCAGAATCAAGAGACAGCAAGTCCGTTTTACTAATAAATGAGTTATGGAGATATCCCATAGTTGTCTCTAAGCTTGCTGGAGAGATTTTTACGAATGTCATGCAGTTTATATTGAGATAGCATTTCTGTAGCTTTGTTAATGTACATCAAGCTTCATGAGACAGTTTTTGTGACTTACAGAGTGGCTATGACTGATATACAGTGTGCAGTTTTTGCTGCTCAGCTCTGTTATACGCAGAGTTATTCTAAGTTCACTGAAGCATATTTACATATTACAGACTTATCCATAGCTTTTGCACTGATATTGGTGAAATGTACTGGGTTTCATGAACTTTACTGAATTCTGCCCAAAATGTTATAATGTCCTTCAGAAACCCTGTGTCTAACTTCAAAATGTGATTCACTTCTAGTAATATTAAGCACAAATAAGGTTCCCTTCTGCCTCATTAATGTCAGCTACTTAACTGTATCAGATGAATTGTGATTATACATCACATAGATTTTCTAATCAAGTAGACTAGACACAGAGTCCTTTTTACTGTTGCAAAATAATGAGCAGCTAATAATTCTGATACGATGAACAATAGAGGATTATGAGCTGGTTGCTGATCACCATCATCATCAACCCCCTTTTTCTCATTTTCTACATGGGGTTGGGGTGTCGTGTCACCTGTCATCATCTTTCTCTATACAGTGCCAATTTCCTGCCTTCTTTCACGCTCATGCCTGACTGATGCAGGTCTTTTCTCACACAATCCAGCCACCTCTTTGCTTGATGCCCTTATTTCCTTTTCCCTTCTTCCTGTCTGTCCCAAATCTTCTTCACTAGATTGGCTTCTACTTTTCTGCACATGTGCCCAAACCACCATACTCTGTTCTCTGTGACCTTTTCTGCAATTGAAGTTACGTCTATCCCACAGTGTGCATCCTACCACCCATCTCAGGCATTTCATTTCCATCACCTCTAGCTTCCTCAGCTACTCTGCCTTTACTGCCCAGGTTTGAATGCCATTCAGTAGTACTGGTCACACCATTGTTTTGTACTCCTTACTTTTCAGCGTCTTTGGCATTCTTCTGACATTTACATGTGACACTCTGTACTAGTTGGCTGTAGGCCCTCTGATTCAAGCTTTGACCTCCTCATTCAGACTTCCCTTCTCCTCAACCACCCTCCAAGATACTTGAAGCTGTTTACCTGTTCCACTATTTTCCCTTCTATCTCAGTTCTCAGATTCTTCTGATTTCCCCAATTTGCTGCCATTACCACTGTCTTATCAGTACTCAGTTTTATCCCATATGCTTTTAGTTTTTCATTCCATTCCCCTATCCTTTGCTGAAGTTCTAGCTCAGAGGCTGCCTGTAATACCATATTGTCTGCACACAGCACTTTGTTGATCTGTCCCCTCCAACCTGTTTGCTAATGTAATCCATCAACAGTATGAACAGCAGTGGGCTCAGAGCTGAACCCTGGTGCACACACACTCCCGCTGGGAATCCTTCTGTGAGGCCAAACACTATTTGTACTTGAGTCATTAGGTCTTTGTACATAGCCTGCACTAATTCTGCCAATGTTTCTGGGACTTCAAACGACCGCAGTACTGCCCAAATCAGCTTTCTTGGGACCTTGTCATATACTTTCTCCAAGTCTAGAAATACCCATTTGGACTCTTTCCTCATCTCTAGCTTCTTCTCAACTGTCTGGCTCACTGCAAATATTGGGTCAATTATGTTGCATCCTGATCTGAATCCAAGCGGTTCATTTCCCATCTTACATTCTACTACTCTGTGTAGTAGAGGATGAAAGATAGCTGGAACAAATTGAAATAAAAATGGTACAGTGATAAGTGGTGATCTGTACTGAGACTGTTAATATTACTTGGATAACCAGACCTGTAAACTTTGTTCACATTTTCACATGTTCATTGATTATTTTAGTATTTGCCTTACATTTCATAAAGGGTTAATAAAGTCATCATACTGGTAACATAAGGATGATTAAAACAGAATTCTCTACATGAGGAGCTGAAGCAACACTTTTATAATTAAAAGTATCACCACAAATCAGAAGTCAGGACACTTGCCTTGACAAGAATGATGAAATGTAAACACTCTCGCAAGTAAATAATTTCAATCCTCAAATGGTTGCAATGTCTTGTCATTCATGTTAATTAGTAAACAAATGGCACTAAAAGGTGATGGGCAGTAATAAGAAGTTATGTACCTACCATAACGTTCCATGTTAGTTGTCTTCTCTCGCCTTCTTTCTTGCTGGATGGGTTCGGAGCCGATCCTCGGCTCCGACTCGGCACTTGCTAAGCTCGAGAGCTAATTTTACCAGCTCAAGGCAACCCTATATCCCATGATGCAAAGCAGAGACTACCCAGATCTTGTTTGGTAGCTAAGGAAATTAGGAATATATTCTTCCAACTGTAGAGGAGGAAGAAAAAGTAACAATACTAAATGACAATCATAAACATCATAATCCTCTAGAAAGGATCAACCTAATCTAGTGACACTAGAAGCTGATTAGCTAGAAAAAGGATAAAACCTCTTAATAGAAGAGGCATAATCTTCTTGGTCTGACCAGGCTAGGGGGATGGAGGGCGGGACGCAAGAAAGAAGGTGAGAGAAGACAACTAACATGGACCGTTATGGTAGGTACATAACTTCTTAATGTTAAGTTGTCAATCTCACCTTCATTCTTGCTGGATGGGACCACGTCCCTAGCACCTCTATCCTGGGTGGCTCAATGGAACAGACTCTTGAGAATGATGAAACCAAAATTCGCTCTGTCTCTGGAGGCCAAGTCTAATTTGTAATGTGAAACAAAGGTATGAGGAGAGGCCCATGTGGCTGCCGCACAAATAGTGTCTATTGGAAGTCTAGCTTGAAAAGCGGTCGATGTAGCTAGAGCTGTGGTAGAATGGGCTTTTGGCTTAGAAATCAACTCTTTGCCTCTGAGCTGATAAATGTAAGTAATCACAGAAGACAGCCATCTAGATAAAGTCACCTTGGAAACTGGAAGGCCTTTCCTGTTCTCTGCATAGGATAGAAACAGTTGATCAGATTTCCTAAAAAGTTTAGTTTTGTCCAGATAATATCTGAGCTGGCGGTGAACATCAAGACAATGTAATTTTTGTTCCACTCTATCAGAATAATTCGGGAAAAACACTGGAAGATCAATGGATTGATTTAAGTTCGTCTGTGATGCGACTTTTGGTAAGAAAGACGGATTAGTACTTAGAGATACCCTGTCTTTGTGGAAGATTAAGTAGGGAGGACGAATGCAGAGATCATGAAGCTCAGATACTCTCCTGGCAGAAGTAATGGTGACTATAAAGAGTGTCTTCCAAGAAAGAAATTTCAAAGAACAGGCAGCCGCAGGTTCGAAAGGGGGAAGAATCAAGGATGTTAAAATTAAATTTAGATCCCACTGTGGTGGGGGGGGTCTCTAATCGGAGGTTTAAGTAAAAAGATACCTCGAAGGAATGCCTTGCAAAGTTTATGTGACATGATGTTGTGGTCCAAAAGGCCTATATGAAAATTCGAAATGGCTGCCAGCTGAACTTTTACTGTGGAGGAAGAGAATCCTGAATGAAAAATCTCAGCTAGGAAGTCCAAGACCGAATGAATCGGAGCAGTATAGGGGTCTATGTTCCTAGCTTTTGCCCAGAAGGAGAAATGTCACCATTTACTAGTGTAAATCCTTCTGGTAGAAGATTTTAGGGAAGCTACTATGATATCCCGGACGGGATTAGAAATCATAGGAAGCCTGGCTAAGGATAGAAGTGGAGCAACCAAGCAGTGAGGTTGAGCGAAGGTATGGATTGGTGCAGCTGCCACGACTGGTGGGTCAGAAGATCTGGAACTGGTTCCAGATGCCATGGCTGTACCAAGAGATAACAATGTAGGAATGGAAACCATATCTGTCGAGGCCAATAAGGGGCAATGAGAATCAACTTGGCTCTCAAGGCGGTTGCTTTCTGAATTAGTTGAGGTATCAGCGGAAAGGGGGGAAAGGCATAAAGAAGTCCCCGGGGCCAATCTTGGGTTAGAGCATCTCTGGGGGGGGTGGCCTAGAAGGAGGAAGAGAGAGAAGAAGTCTGGGCATTTGCTGTTTTGAGGTGTAGCGAAAAGGTCGCAGCAAGGAAGGCCCCACTTCTGAAAAATCTCTTCCGTCACCGATTGTTTCAGAGATCACTCATGAGGCATGAGAATAGCTCTGCTCAATCTGTCCGCTATGATGTTGGATTTCCGGGGATATGCGTTGCTATCAGAAACCGCTGAGAAGAGATTGCCCATTGCCAAAGTCTGAGAGCCTCTCAACACAGTGGATAGGACTTGGTTCTGCCCTGTTTGTTGATATACCACACTACGGGCATATTGTCCATTTGGACTGCAATAGTTCCAAGGGGAAGAGAGTCATTGAGGGCTTGCAACATTAAAAGCACTGCTCTCATCTCTAGGACATTTATGTGCAGATGGTATTCGAAAGGTTGCCAAGTGCCATGGACCATCCTGCCCTGATAATGCCCCCCCCACCCGATCAGGGAGGCGTCCGATATAACCGTGGTGACCGGGGCAGGAGGAACAAAGGGTCTGCCCTGATGGACTTGAGGGGACGATATCCACCAGGTCAGATGCCTTTTGCAAGTTGGAGTTATTGTGATCTTGTGACGCATGGGAAGTTGTTGAAAGGACCATTGGGCGAATAGCATCCATTGTAGAAGACGCATGTAAAAGCGGGCAAAGGGAAGAAGTGTTATGGCAGCCGCCATAAGACCCAATACTTTCAGAGCAAATCTGGCCTGAATTTTGTTGCTGAGAAGAATCACCTGGATGTGACTTTGAATGTCCAAGATCCTTTGGTCTGTTTACTTTGCTGAAAGTTGTACGGTGTCCAATTTTGCGCCTATAAAAGTAATAGATTGACAAGGTGACAAGGCAGATTTTTCGAAATTTATAGAAATCCCTAGCCCTCTGCAAATGTGAATGGTGTAATCCCTGGCTTGGAGAAGTTGATGCCTGGTGGTGGCAGTAAGGAGCCAGTTGTCTAGATATGGAAACACCTGGAATCCTTGACGTCTCAGGTGAGCCGTAACCGCTGCCATACATTTAGTAAACACTCTGGGGGCTGTAGTGAGTCCAAAGGGCAGGGCCCTGAATTGGAAGTGACTGGTCCCCAGCCGAAAGCGGAGAAATCTTCTGGAGCGCCTGTGAATTTTTATGTGATAGTACGCATCCTGAAGATCTATCGAGCACATCCAATTGTCCTTTCCCAGAAAGGGTAGAATGGACTGAAGCGTGACCATCCGGAATCTTGATTTCTTTACAAACTTGTTTAGTTTGCTCAGATCTAATATTGGTCTCCAGTCCCCTGTCTTTTTTGGAACTAAAAAGAACCTTGAGTAGATTCCGGATCCTATTTGGTCCGCTGGGACTGGCTGGATGGCTCTTTTTGCTAGCAGTTTTGATATTTCTAGTACTGCTAGTTCCCTTAGACCGGGTGGAACATCTGGAAGGGTTCCCTTTTGCTGAATTGGGGTTTGAATAAAGGGAATTTTGTAACCCTTGGATATAATTGACTGTACCCATTTGTCTTGAGAAAGGGAAAGCCAGGCTATTGGGTACAGCGATAATCTTCCCCCGACTGCCTCCGAAGGTGGACAATCGGGCAACATCTCAGGGATGCTGGAAGGGTTTGTCAGAAAGAGGCTCTCTGCTACCCTGATTCTGCAGACCCCCTCTGCCCCTAGGGTGGCGTCTATTATTGTTACCCCCTCTGCCTCTGGGGGTAAACTGACTTTGTGCGTCAGGCGTGACTCCTTGAGATTTGCGGAACCACATTTTCCCTCCCTTCTGTCCTTCGAGGTAAGGTCTTGAAGGGGTGGAGAAACGGACTCCTACGGCAGAAAGAGTCTTGCCATCTTGTTCGCATCTAGTCAAAGTGTCTTTCACTTGAGGTCCGAACAAGGTCGAACCATCAAAAGGGGAGTTTGTGAAGGACACCTTGAAGGGGTCTGCAAAATTACAAAGCCGCATCCAGGACTGACGCCTTAAAGCCACTCCTGTGCCTGCGGCCCTACTCGCTTCATCAGCTGCATAAGAAATGAGCCGCATAGAGGAGTTAACAATGGAGTTAAGGATTCCTAGCTGTGAGCTAATCTTATCCTGAGACCCAGCAGCTGACGGATCCTGTAAAACTTCTCCCAACTCTTTAAGAACATCTCTTTGAAGGCGGGTAAAGTGGCACAAGTAGTTCAGCGATCTCATGGCAAAAGTCGCTGAAGAAAACATCCGCTTGCCGTACCTGTCCATAGTCCTAGAATCCTTGTTAGGAAGATGGACAGGTACTGAAGGATCAGCTAATTCCTTCTTGGTGGCAGCAGCCACCACCATGGCATCAACTGGGACACCCTTTGTCAAATATTGTATATCTGGTGGGGCCGTAATGAATTTAGAAGGCCTCCTAGGAATAGGTTCCACCGAATCCAGAGCCATCCACGCCTTCCGAGCCACTACATCCATAAGAGGGTCGAAAGGCGGAGACACCCAGGAGGTGGAGGGTCGAGATCCGAACGCCTCCAGGTATACTGACTCATCCTCAGAAGGATTAAGGGAGGGCCAGTTCCCCCTCTGCTTAAGGAGTTCAAGGATGTCTGAGAGAGAGACATCCTTAGAGGAGGATCTTGGGGATCCCTCCAACTCATCCAAGTCAGTATCAGATGTAATAGACTCGGGGGAGTCTAGATGTTTCCTTTTACATGTCCTCTTACGCGGAGGTTCACCTGACGGATCAGGAGAAGCCTCGGAAGAGGAAGATATTCCCAATGGGGAAACCTGAGGCATTGGATCTCTGGGTCCGGGAACAAGAGAGTGGGAAGAGATGTCAGCAGGCACTGTAGTGGGAGGAGCTGATGGAACTGTCTGTTGACTAAGCCCAGGAGCTAGTACACTCCTCATCACCTCGAAGGCTCCCCCATCAGAGAGACCAGAAGGTTCCCGCTCCGAAGAGATAGGAACTCCAGGCCTCACCGAGAGGGAAGGCTCTGAGGCAGATGTCGGGGCTGAGCTCACCAACGCCGAAGCCCCGAGAGGGAGAACGGGGTCGGACAAGGGTCCGATGCCACTCGCCCCCTCGGAGCCGACGAGAGAGACCAGACGCCCGGATCCCTCCAATGAAGGCCTCAAGGAGGAAATCGGAGCAGAGGACGAAGGAGCCGAAAGGGGTTGTATCGGCTCCGAAGCTACAACAGTCACGGTTCCGAGGAGCTCCGGCTCCAAGCTCTGTAAGAGAGTCGAAGGAGGAATGTTTGGTGGATGTGAAATAGCTACCGTCTGTTGAGATGGGCTATGGAACATTTGGGCCAATGCCTGAGACTTTAATAGTCTACTCACCACTCTCTCGAGGTCGTGATCAGACAGCCTGGATGACCGAGAAGAAAGGCTCCGATGGCTCCGCTCCGAGAGCAAGGGTGATCTCGGAGCCAAATGTATTGATTCTAATGAGGGGGATCGAGATCTCTTTTTAGAGATCGATGGAGCCGAAGGAGCCGAGGATACGTCGGCTCCAGCCGGAGCCGACACTGAATGTCCAGATTTGGCAGTATCGGCGCCAGATGGAGCCGATACTGTGACTGCTAGAATGGAAGGATCGGCTCCGGCCAGAGCCGATCTCGACACTGGAGAAGTTAAACCAGTAGCCGACGGCTTGGGACTTGCAGCCGAAGGCTTGATAGGTTTCAAGGGCTTCCCCGGTGCCGACTTAGTCGGGGAGCTCTCAGGCTTTAATAAGCCCCTCAATATCAATTTATTTCTGCGCTCCTGCAGGACTCTTGGGCTGAAGGCATGACAGATAGCACAAGAGTCCTGCAGGTGCAGAGGTCCCAGGCAGTAAACACAAGACGTGTGACCGTCTGTCAGAGACATCTTCTGACAGCACGAGTCACACTTCTTGAAGCCTGAGACCTTTGTGTCCTTCGACATAGCTGTGTCGAGGGAACACAAGTTGTCAAGAAAAAAATACCAACACACACACACAAAATACACCCAATTCAAAAATCTAAACTAAACAGGGGTACAACACAGTCAGACACAAAAAATCCCTGACAGGAAAAATTTAGGAAGGGGAAGGCCTAAGGCCTAACCTAGGGAAAGGGGATAAATAACCTGAAAAAAGGGAACACTAATGGGAATAGGGTTAAAAGGAGCGTTAAGGTTAACAAAAAACAACTATAGTTATGAAAACTAAAGGGGTGAGACTAAAGTCTTATTATTCAGAAACTTACCTGGAGCTGGTAAAAAAAGGCACCTCATTAGCGAAGCGGCAAACGAGATCTGGGTAGTCTCCGCCTTGCATCATGGGATATAGGGTTGCCTCAAGCTGGTAAAATTAGCTCTCGAGCTTAGCAAGTGCCGAGTCGGAGCTGAGGATCGGCTCCGAACCCATCCAGCAAGAATGAAGGCGAGATTGACAACTTAACATTCTGAATTTTATTTATTTTTATCCTTGACTGTGAACCTGTCTACTCAAGCATTAGCACTGTATATACTGTACAATTGTTCCAAAACTGCCACACAGCAGTCTCTAAAGGAATATAATTTAGGAGTCATTTCAAAGACAGCTATTTGATTTACCATTTTCTGATCTAGTATGCACATTTTTGCTTTCTTTCTTTTTATTCTGGAATTCTTTTTTAACATATTAATATTTTAATTTTGTAAAGAGAAAAAATGCATCCAGTAGTATCTGATTTTTGAACAGAATATGACTTACAAGTTGGAAGGATCTAACATTAACAGAAGTCTGTCTCTTTTTGGATAACACAACTTCAGGTAATGATGTAATAGGGAAGATGACACAGGACACATACTATCAGGCCAGAAATGTAGCCATAGCTGACACTGTTCACTTTCTGCATAGCATGGGCTGATCTTACATGTGGCTGCAGTACTTGCTGCTTATATTCTAATTAAACTGCATTATTCTGAATGGCCCAGTTAGAACAGATACAGTATATTGCCATATAATTTCAATGAACCCAAGATGAACTTAAACATTAGCAATATGTTGATGCTAGTGCATGCTATTCTAATGTCATGCTGTCTTTTGGGTCTGACTCTGTTTTGAACCGTAGGCTAATTGAAGCTCCTAATCATCTGAGTGGTACACTTCAATATTTTATCATTATTTACCTTTTCTTTTAGACCTTGAATTAATCTTGCTGGTGAAAACCCTGGGGTTGCTTTAGGAATAGTACCTCAAACCTAAGCTAAAGGCAAAATTCTTGTTGATTTTGCAAAGACTCCTTCTTGTACAGCTATAGCTGTTGTAAAATAATCCTGGGATCCTGTGAATGCAAGTAATTCACATAAAGTAAGATTATTTTCTGAATGGGCATTAAGGAGTTGCATGCAAGGAATTTCCTTTAAAAGCTATTATTCTGGGTTATCTTAAATCCATTAGGCAAACTTTGGAGAAAAGCTATATATATGCAAGCTATTTTTCTGCATGAAATCTCAAGTACTATCTCCCTTTGTGGTTTTGTTGTAATCTCTTGTAGCTGGCCTGACTACTTTTTATTTTGATTAAATGCGTTGACAAATATTTGTACAAATATTAAGCCATAGCCTTCGAAATGAATGAAAACGTTTTAGATCTTCTAGTAAATCAGTACTTTGAGGAAGCATTGTGAGATTACAGCATGTAGTAGTTACACTACTTTGTTTGAATGTCACACAGCAGAGATGTATTTTAATGTTAAATACATGTTAACACATGTTACCATGGTGAAGTGATAGCAAGTAAACTCCACAACTTCTGATTTCAACTTCTGAATCACACAGTTGGTGTATTATCAGATGTGACGTCAAGTGGAGGGATGATAAATTATAACTTATTTTAGTACTATGAGCTTCTTTTTTAATGTTTCTACAAAGAGATTATTAATACTAATACATGTGAACTCTGTTCCTAGCAATACAACACCTTATCTTAGGAAAAACCCTTTCCATAAATGTACCTTCATACAAGACACTCAGACACACACACACACACACACACACACACACACACACACACACACACACACACACACACACACGCATGCACGCACACACACACACACACACACACACAGCAGCAGCACACATGCTCAGCACTAAAGCTATTGCCTTACTTTGCCATTACTCTAACCCTAACATGCCAACACTCAGATACACATAAACGCACACTCCCACACTCTAATGTCAAAGCTTTAATATATATCTGTAAGCTTTGGCAATAAAATCCCAAACCCACACTTACCTTACCCATACAAACTCAATTTTCCTTTTTTCAGTATCTGCAGCACTTGATGATGAGTGTTCCTGATGAATTTCTCAAGCCATTCATGCTGTCTATAAACTGACATGAATGGTAACCATGTAGAATTAGGAAAAAATAGTATTATCTAAAGGATGCAAGTTCTCCTATTTACCAAAATAACTGAGATCATTCAAGATTCTGTGCCATTCCTTTTCATAGAGTTTCAGCAGTAAAGAAAATCTGAAATGCAATAGACAGAAGCTTGATATTACTTTCAGCAAATTATAGGTGATGGGATGAGTGCTCAGACCCTGAAACATGATTAAAAAAAGTGGAAATGAAGCAACTACAGCCAGTTATAACTGCCTATATGCTGAGTAATATCTTCCCAAATAGATATTTAAAAAATAGTTTTAGGTTCAGGGGTAATAGTTTTAGGTTCTGCAATATCTCTGTAATGGATATTTCAGAAGATTTACAGGGAAGAATTTAACTCCACTTTCATAAAATTTGTGTTTGGGTGTCAGGTTTGTGTTTTTTAAGGGTTTGCACACTGACAATTTGAAGATAACACATCATTTGGTACGTCTTTCCATCGATGCCTCAAAAAAACCATGTTGTGTTTCTGCTTTGCAGGTGAATACTGTAGCTATTTGTATCAAAATTTTACCGGGTATTAAGAGGAAGTGACTAGTTAGATTTCAAGTGGTACGTATCTGTTTTACCAAACATGTCTTCTGTGGGACAAATAAAAGTAATTTACTGCTGATATGGGCTGCTTGAGAATTGCAGATTTAATCCATTTGTTTTTGCTACCAGATGGATTATAATCTCTTATCCTGGTAAACCCTTGTGTACTCTTTTCCAGACAAAACTGAGTACTATACCATATGACACAGAGCTGGCGTTTTTCCCTAAAATTGTAATTTAATCAGTGAAGTATTTAAATTATTTCTTTTCCTTACACCTGGATTCTTTTGCTAACCATATAGTTTACTATTTTAAATGGTGGAATAATTAATATTTTTAGACTGAACAGCATAGAGTTTTGAGACAATTTCGCCCATTTTACTAAAACAAAATAATGACTAAATGCTTTCTCTGAGCCTTACCCAGTTATGTATCCTAAAACTCTCTTTGGTCATAAGTAATGCAATGTGTATATGTGCTATATGATAATATAATGATTGTATATAGTACTTCATAGTTAATATGTTCAGAATTCTCCCCCATAGTTGTCAGCTTTGTGCTTCTAGAACTGGTGGCAAAGCAAAAATATTAATGTAACATAGGCCAACTTTAAGGGCAATTATAAATACTGGTACAATTAATTCTGATTTTCTCAAATAAATGTCCAAGTTTAGGAGGTATGGCATAGGTTTTATTTCATTCTTTTCAGACTGATCTCTTTGTTTTTGAACATTTTAGTGTTTGGAGTTTTGTTAGATAATCATATGCATAAGAATGATAGATAGACACACAGATATATAGATAGAAATATATGTCCTCCCTTGTTGTGAGATTTCTATTAGAAGCTAATGCATGGTGTTAATAGTTGATATGTGATGCCCCACTCTATATTAATTTACGACTAAACTGCTGAAATAACTTGATTTGTATGAAAGGCCAAGTAACAGAATATTTACAAATTCTTCTTTATTTTATCCAGTCTCTGTCCATTATTTGGAAATGACTTGAACGTCTGTTCCATTAACCTTCACTATTTATTATAGGTTGTTATCAGTAAGTGGACTGCTGTTTTACTGTCTAAGTAACTAGCAGCTTTAAGGAATATATGTAATAGGAGCCTTCTTGCTGGCCTTTGCTCAGTTATCGATGTTAACATTCCAAAATTATGTGGGAATGGCAGTGTAAGTGGTATGAAATCTCTAAGAGTAAGTGGGGATAGTGCTGGTCTTAAGCATCAAGACCCAAGGTGATGTCGGTGAACAATGGTAATGATTTCTAATAATCCTGGGGCGAAATCATGGAAGACACAGGGTTCTCTCCACCTCTACCCAGTACTCAGGAAAATGGTTTATCATTATCTTCTTACAGAATGTTAGGGACAGGATATGTGACTGAATTGCTCAACCCTGATCTGACTTGCTGCAGTTTATTGACCTGGAGTCCATATTTGGATTGCCTAAAGAGTATGAACCATAAAAAACACTCGTTTGCAGGTCCTTGTGTCCACAGCAAAGCTACAGCAAAGTATCCAAAAACAACAGGAGGACACAGGATAGGCTCCAAGTTATAAAATTTTAATCAGGCACAAGCGCTTTCACATCTGCTTCTTCAGGTGTATAAAAACAATCTGAAACCAGTCATACTTTTAAACATTGCTGAATGCATCACATGACAACAATTCATCACATGACTATATACATTCCATTACTACAAAATATTAAAACTATATGTTGACCACAAAATAATTAAATGTTCAAAGAAAATCCTAAAATGTATATTTCGTGAATATTTAGTGCAATATAAACACACATTATTAAAATACATATTCTTAAAAACAGTTACTTTACCTATGTAAAGGTCTAGCCTTTAACATTGGTCTCAGTGGTATTTGTTAATTGAGACCATGTCCCATATCAGCTGTAAATAAAACTATCCACCTTGCTTCTAATTCCGCTGTTTTATTGCATGTGTCCCGCACCCCCAAACTTACAAAACTCCTACAAATGGCCATAAACTTAAATTTATGTTGGCTGTTAGTATTCATAACATGTTTGGCCAGGGCATTACTTCTTCTTTGTTTGCCTATGTGATACATGTGGTCTCTAATCCTCTCCTTGAGTGTACGGTCCGTTTTCCCAATATAAAATTTTCTGCATATTACACAGTCAGCAAGATATACTATATGTTGTGTATCACATGTGGCTTGTACTTTAAATTTATATATCCGGTCCTGATCTGGATGCAAAAATTCATTACTTATATCTATATACCCACAATATGAACATTTGCCACAAGATTTAGTTTCCATTCCCCCCATAGATGTTTTCTTTTCTCTGGGTACACATAAACATCTTTTCAAGGACTTTTGATTTCTAAACAAAAATTTGGGTTCATTCTCTATCCATTTTCGGACCGCCTTATCAGTGGTCAATATCCCCCATGTTTATGTATAATGTTCATGTAAGACCCAACATCACTAGAAAAGTTTACTGGCACGTTTAACTTAGGCATATCACCTCTGGTCTCTTGTTTTCCTCAGACCATCGATCCAAATAATAAGGTCTGGCCTTAGTAGAGCACAAATTGGCTACTTTTTGTATCTGTTTCTGTATATCTCTTTTCCTATAGCCTCTGGCCAGTAATTCATCCCTCGTATTATTCAATTGTTGATGGAAATCTGCATCCCTTACGTTCAGCCTGTACGCTGCAAAAATCTGATTCCTAATAACATTGTCAAACACATAATTAAGGTGCATGCTTCCCCTATTTATTCTGCGCTTGAGGAATTGCATTTAAAAAAAATCAGTTTGCTAATATAACCCAGTTATGCTAGCTACTTGCTAGTAGATCAGAGTGATAATTATCAACTTTAAGCTGTGCCCAGATGGTTAGTGGCCAGGATGAGTCAGTGGGTTTTTGTATCTCTGTTTGCTAGTGTGATTATATTTTTTCCCTCACTATGAGCTCTAGAGTGATATTACCACTTTAGAGTAGATCAAGGACGAGGGAGTTAAATAAAAAAAAAAAAAAAAAAAAAAAAAAGTAAACTACCCCCTTCTCTATGTTGATGCTTGTCTGTGTAGATGTCAATGCATATTTCTGCGTTATGCTCGGGGGGTGGGGACAGGTGAGTCATTGTGGTCGCTCTTATGATAAGGAGCACATGTCCAAAATAGGGCAGCATTATTTTGTGAAGTGTACAAAGAAAGGATGCCATGAAGATTATACCTCTCAAGTGTACCTCATTGCGTGGAATGTTCCACATGTGGGGTCTGCAAGAGTTTGTGTTTCTCAAAGTTCCACATTGACTGAGTCTGTCATGCATTTAGTGTTAGCAGCATTTTTACTGATATCAATAATAAATAGAACTGAATCATATTATTTCATTAAGAGATTTGTTCTTTAAGTAAACATATCACATTTTAGCCATCCTATTAGCTTCCTAGATGAAGCTGTTGGTAAGCTGCTGTGAAGATGGGGGAGTAGCTGCTTGGTGGGTGGCTTTGGACTGACTCATCGGATGGAGGCTGGCATTCCAGTCTCATTCTGATTGTGTGGGCCACTGTTTTGTTGGTGGTGGGGGTAGGTTTTGTGGGGGTTTTGGTGGATTTTCATGTTTTGGGTGTGTGTCGAGTTGGGAATGGTTGATGATGGAGGCCACTGTTACTGTCTTGAGGTGATTTCCTTGGCTATCAGACTAATGGTTCATTGCAGTGGTGGTAATTTTTGCGGGCTTTAGGTAATGGGGAAAATGCATGTTGCACATGTGCAGAGTGTGGGGGGTTATTTAGATCGCATGAGACTTGAGCAATTGGAACAGTATGCTAAGCATGTCTCTTGGCCTTGTGGTTCAATGTTAGGATATATTTTAAGTGCAATCCATGGTAATATAACTAAATCATATGACTTGACTAAGGATATAAGTAAAACCAGCATATTTTATTGCTCATTTGTTCCACAGTATGAGGACTAGTGTTCCTCATTTTGGAGATGGCTTTGTCCTGCTTTCTTACTCTAAGAAGTTGAGAGGTTTTCCCCAAGAGGCCAGGTTAAATGTTGCTTACCTTTTACTTGTAGATTTGTGACCTGGCTTCATAAAGCTGTTACCTGGAGTGAATGTGGGGTCGCAGGGTACATCTTAGTTACACAGTTCTCACAGAATGTCTTGATTTTTATTTATTTATTTCCATGATTTGTATTTCTAGCTACAGCCATTTTACATGTGAGGTGAGGGTGTGTTCTTGTACAATTAAGTACTAAAGCAGGCGTCTCGTGCAGTTACCCTTGGGAACATTGTTTAGTAAGCATGGGAAAACTTTGCTTTATTAATTTTAAATGGCATAGAATAGCTTATTGTTGCCCTTATCTCATCAGTTAAGCACTAGGGTGAATTATAATATGTTATGCCTAGGGGCAGCTATATTTGGTACTTAGCAAATCATTTGGGTTATTTAGAAGAGTATTGACCATATTTCAATGGTACAGATTTCACAGAAGGCCAGATTTGGCTCATATTTGGATAGTTTTGTATACATTGTGTTTCTGGTAGATTAGTGGGAACCATAGCGGACTGAATTTTATGAATTGACAGACATGTGAGTGAGACGTCATATCCCGCTGGAAGGCAGGTTAAGGCAAAAACTTGTCATGCTGTTGACTTGAGTTTGGAAAAGCAATATAATTGGGACCTGGGTATGGGTAGATTCAGCTATGAGTTTTTCTACTCGTATCAACCAATTGGGTAATGATAGTTATAGAACTACAGGCATTATAGAGGATGTATAAGGTTAGGTAATCAAATAAGGATGTTATTGTTGTTAACTATATTAGACCCAAACTTGAGTTTGGAACAGCAATATGGAAACCCTATAACAAAACAAGCGTGATTAGACGGGGTAGTTAAATTTATCTTGGGTATTTGCTAGGGTCATTGGAAGCATAGCTTCAGTTATGGCTGCTTTGTCATAGATGTGAGTGGCGGTGGTACATTCCTTCCCATGTTGGCGAGATAGGTTGTCGTTGAAGATGTCTTGGAATGGGGGTTATGTATTTTGGATGATTTACATGTCTTTTCTTTCTGCAGATGGGGTATTGGAATGCTGCGGCGGTAATTTGGAATAGGTAGGTATACGATGGAGCCTTTTCTTTACATTTTAGAGGGTTTACTCTTTTCCTTTTCTGTGTAGATGGTGGTGTGCCGAGTACCAGTGGTGGCGATACATAGTGAATTTGCAGAGGATGCAAGCAGTGGCGTGCGAGGAGATTACATGTGGGGAGCACAGGTGGGCAACAGTTACTGACGGAAGTAAGTGGATTTCAAAGTTGTTGAGTTTTGGTAGAGAATTTACACTGCTCCTCAGAGAAGGGTAGGCATTTGAGTTTTTGATCTCAGAGTTATTTGATTGTACAATTTGTTCTATTACCCATTCAGTACATTAAATTAATGTTGGAAGTTGTCCCTGTTTTGGGCATTTGCATTCAATAGTAAAAGGGAGCAATGGCCATAGGTAAAATTTGGGTGGTTCACAGGAAGGCCGGAGATGGGCATGTGCTGAGTGATCAGTGGTCAGCACCCTGATTAAATGCCTTTGAAATGTAATGGATGTTTTATGTGGATTTTGATGGTCGGGCTAGTGTAAAATGGAATTGGGGATTTTGGTGCTTGTGTGATGCATAGGAGGTGATGTAAGGAGGTATGTATGGGTCAATGTAAGGTAAGACTAGGGGTGTGATAGTGCAGTCACCAGTGGCTGTTGTCATTGATG